>NC_142369.1:31077500-31377500 GCF_059441005.1 Hippichthys cyanospilos | reverse complement strand
AAAATGGACTATATTAGAGAAAGCCTAAGGCGAAACCTGTTCTAAGTTTTCTCTGTGAATAAGATGTGTCATTTCATTGAAGCCTTCAGGCAGTTTAACGAATGTATTGAAGAAATGAAGATGTCTTGCGTTCGTTCACAGCTGCGCCACATGCCATCCAAAGCGCAACAGATTGTGTGCAAATTCCCCAAAGAATCATTAGCTATTATTTGTGTCCAAGTGGAAGAAATCTTAAAAGTAATTAGAGCCGCACCCCATGCAGACAGAGGGATGGCGCATTTTGCCATCGGTTGAGTGTGACGTGAGGAGCTGACAGTTCCCTTTGAATTCTTGGTGTGCTGAAGATGCAGAGTCACTCCCAGCAAATTGAGTCCTACATTCCAATGGTGTGGTTGACTAAAGTAAAGCAATTCAGAGCCAAGATAACCTTATTGGTTGCACACTCTGTTCTTTTGGATGATTTTTGCCAGCAATATAGACAGACTGTGCCATTTCGAAAGGTTAGTGAAGTCTGCAAGGCAGTGAAATGAGACAGACATTCCAAACAAAATCTGGCTCAGTGTAGGGAGCACATAATGTAGGTCTACTTCAGGGGTCACCAACCTTTTTCAAACCACTATGGCTGTGACTTCTCGGGTATGGATTGATGTTGTGCTACCGGTTTCGAAACACACTTTTGAAATAACAACATGGCTGAACGGAAGGATGGGGCTGCGCATTGGCATCTTCCTCACGGTAGTGGGCCCAAATCCGGGCAATGGGGACTTGGTGTTCTCCTTGTTTTTGAATGGGTTTTCCCAGGTACTCTGGTTTTCTAGCATGTTCTAAAAGCACATGAAATAGGTTAAATCACATACAGGCATGAATGTGGGGTATTGTCGCCTACCTTAGTTTTGTCAACACTATTGATTAAGCCAAAGCAAACCCATTGTTGTTGGTTGTCCAAATGTAAAATTTAAAAAAAATCCTTCGTGCAAAAACTGGTATGTAGACTAAAGTATGTATACTACCTTCCGAAAGATTTAAAATGGTCACAATATTGAATTAAAATACTTAAATAAATTTGAAATTCTAGGTAAGGCAACTTTATTAACACAGTGCATAAAAGCAGCTAATAAATGGGATGGATGGATATATACAAGTACAACAGTTGAAAGCATTTAAACACACAAAGAAAGACAACTCCTTTTGTTTACAGTACAAAACAGAAAATATGTAAAAAATTGCTTTGAAAACAAGACTTTACAAAAGTTCAGTCATATAGGCATGAGGGACAATCAGCTTAACTTTTAACCATAGGGAAACTTGTTGTGGGACTCGTGTTCCTTCAGTCTTTGGGTAACAAACACCATTGAGGCTACATGCCTCACTTTGTCAGCCACATTTCCTGTAGATGCACAACAAAGCAAAAAATGACTAATTCAACTTTAAGGTTATCTCAAACTGAATGGTTCATTTTATTTCTTTATTTTTTTACCAATGTTGTACACATCTGTCACATTTCCTCAAGTTCAGTCCATAACTGCAGCGAAACATGGGGGTGAGAAACTTCCGTCTGACTTTTTAA
This sequence comes from Hippichthys cyanospilos, assembly GCF_059441005.1. NCBI lineage: Eukaryota > Metazoa > Chordata > Actinopteri > Syngnathiformes > Syngnathidae > Hippichthys > Hippichthys cyanospilos. The sequence continues at coordinate 31,375,933 of NC_142369.1, read as the reverse complement.
GAACTACCCATGTGCACAATCACACACAATTTAAAAAAAAATACTAAAGTTGTCCAAATGAAACTATTAATAACCACCCTCAATGCCATTAAAAAAACAAAACAAAACAAAACAAAACAATCATCAACACATCATAGATGCACGGTAACACAATGGGATAGTGCAATGGTGACAACTTGTACTGTTTAAATGGGTGTGTTTGTTCAATGTATTTTATTTCCAATTTTAATTGCAATGACTGTCTGACACTTTTTACATTTCGTTGCACATGATATAAGTTACAATGACAATAAAGAACTATTCTGTTCTATATTTGGTGAGTTTGAGTTTAGAGCAGGGTGGGCCCAATGCGTTGACCGCCTACCTATATTGGTCGTTCGCATGACAATGCAATAAAAGAATATGCGAGAGGTTAGCACTGGAAAAGTAGATCACATCCAAAGGACATTCAACTATAATTATTAATATGTCAAAACAATTGGTTAAAAAACACAAAAAAATCATTGAACCAGTGACAGCTGTTGTATATATTTTTAGTGTACTTCAAACTACATCTGACTTGCGCAAATGATGCAATGCAATTTTGTTGTGTTTGAAGGATGACCAGGCACATCTCCCAGAGGCACCTTTCCGTGCCAGTTGAGTAAAAACACCTGCGGCCAAAGCCAGACCTGTATTTACAACCTCTGGTGTGCAATGGAGTCACCAACTGCTCATGACACATACACATTATTTATTACCATTACTTTGCATGTGCCAAGTTCATATTGGGCCAAGTGAGTCAATTTGTGCTTCTACAATTTGTGCTGTCACTTCCCTCATTTTTACACATTCAATATCAAACAGGTATCCATATGTCTTTAGAAAGTCCAGAAACCGAATCCTATGCTCTTATTTTGAGTATTTTTTTTTTTTTTTAATATTAGGGTAAAGGAGTGTCTGCAATTAGCTGGCATTGGATGAGTCAATTGGAATAGTGGGAACCCACTTTGATTGGACAGGAGCTGACTCATACCATCTCACAAAGGCGGAACCGCCCCGTTATGTCAAATTGTACCTCTGCAAAATTAAGAAAATTACCAAAGGAAAATAATAAAAAATAAAAACCACCACATATATGCATAGCCTGCTCTTTGCGCCAGACAGGCAGCGCATATGTGTGCATTTTTTTTCTATTTCAGTTCAAAAACTTATTTAATTATGATTATATTTAAGTAGTTAATTATCACACATATGTCAAAAAGAGTACCAGCTGTTGTTGTATTGATAATTTGATGACTGTCACTTATCTGAATGTAGACAAATTACAGATGTTGCGCCACAAACATGAACTAGAATGTAAGAAGGTAGTGGGGCATGGAGATAAAGCCACATTTGGGAATGAGTATTGAAGAGCACATTAAGTATGACCATCTGGGACCTCAATGTCTGATATCCATGCAATAGTTTGGAATTCCATATGGCTACATTTATGATATAAGGTCTGATATCCATGCAATAGTTTGGAATTCCATACTGCTACATTTATGATATAATGTCAGTGTTCTTCAGACGGTCTTTTTTAAAAAATGGAACCTAACATGGGGCTAGGACTTAGCGTGATTTAGTAATCCAATTTTAAAACATTGACAGCAATTTTCAGGTGTTCTGCTGCGTGTTGTCTGCTTCAAAATTGTTCTTTGTCCTCAGCTTCAGTTCACTGAAATTACTTTTCTTACATTTCACTGTTGTCGTGCAGAATTCTCGTATTTCAGAAATCATCTCTTTTCAAGAAACCCCAAAATTGGCAAGTTTGTTCATCCATTCAATGCGCCAGATCATGTATGCCTGGCTAGATTTTCAAATTGGCCAAAAAAAACAAAAACATTGCCACTGGAGTCCTGATCAGACGAGGAACCTTGCCGGCTTTCATAAAACACGGGGAACACAATAAAATGTGAATGCATGGGCAGGAATTATCTCACTGTTTTTTCTAATTTGTTTCTTAGCCTATTTAGATTTGTATTCAATCCCAAATTATCACAGCTCATTTTACAAAGAGCCGACATGGTGCATGTTGTTGAGGCCCGGCCGGCGCTTTTCATTGGAATCCACCATAGCCATAAACAAAGCTAAAAGACATGATCTGAAGATATCTATCTATAAATTCATCTATTTGGGGGAAACCCCATCACTATTTAAGTTCTTAGCTTTGTGTAGTGATGAGACATTTGACGCCCTCGTGCTCCACCTCTGACTCTAATTCATCCCAGCTAAGCGTTTCATCTTAGCATATTAGCGGCATACATTTTTGTCACTTTGTTGTTGTTTTTTTTTTTATTATCTTAGTTGTAGACGTGAGTGGCTGCAGGTTAGATTTGAAAGATGTGATAGCTTTTGTCAAAACACTTCAAATGCAGTGCATACATGTATGCTAGCCAATTGGCACAATTTCCAACATGTCTATATGTGCTTTCACCTCATAATATTTTGGAGGAAGAAGATATTGAATGTCCCATTTGGTAAAGTACGACGTGAAATGTGATGCATCACTAATGCCGGTGTTTATTTTAAGAGTAGAACATTGATGTTTTGAAATAAACTAAAAATGTGAATGAGTCAGTCTTTTGAATGGCTCTTTTTAGTGGTTTTTTGTGTGTGTGTGTGTGTGTGTGTGTGTGTGTGTGTGTGTGTGTGTGTGAATATACAGTTCCCTTTAAAGAGCCAAAAATCCCATCATGAGCTTTGTCCAGTCCCCACTTTGGCGACATAGGTTGTCTTTAATTGCCTCTGTTCATAAAAATACTCCAAACCGTCTTTCACTTATTTAGCACTTTTCTAACTTTGGTACTAAGAGCATGTTACACTGATGACATATTTTCCTACTTGATGGTGAGGATGAGGAGAAACTAGGGGTTAAATATCTTGCTCAAGGACACAATGGGTTGGGGATAGAACACAAATCATCTTGATTGAGAGACAACTATACTTTCTAGTGAGCCATGCCGCCACAATGTTGCTTAGACAAACTATACTGCAAGATCACACCATAAACATTTTTTTTAAACCATTATCAGATTTGGCAACAAAACAATCACTATTAGTTTTTACTGTTTTTTTTTTGGAGACATGCTAAGGGCTAATTTAGATTCAAAGAATAAGAAAAAAAAATCCTGCAACGCGTGGCGGGCGAAGTGAATGATGTAATGGCGGGAGATTAAACCTAGCAAAGCCTTCTTCATCAAGGCAAGACAGGCCCTTGGCAATGTTTCCTTGAAAAGTTTTTTTTTTTTTGGTGAACTCGGCTGTTTCTGCTCAGGTGCACGTGAATATACCACGGTTATTTCCAAAATGGCTTTAATATTCATTCTGACCTGTGAATGATGTAATGGCGGGAGAGTAAACCTAGCAAAGCCTTCTGCATCATGGCAAGACAGGCCCTTGGCAATATTTCCTTGAAAAGTTTTTTTTTTTGTGAACTCGCTGTTTCTGCTCAGGTGCAAGTGAATATACCACGGTTATTTCCAAAATGGCTTTAAAATTCATTCTGACCTGAGAAAGAAAGTGCGGCATTTGTCTGCTGCATAGCCACCTGAAACAGCTCAACTGTGTTTTGTATCGTAATGAACAACGTCTATGACCTTGGGCTCAATGCACCGAGGACTTCGAGGGAGCACAGGTTTGCGTGCGTGTGCCTGACTATACTCAAGTCATTGATGGCTGCATAAAGCCTATAAAGGACGTCCAATTCATAAAACCAAAATAGTAATGAGACAGATGCAGGATGGGGGATGAGATAGACCAGATGACTTTGAAGAGGAGTTAAGTATGCTGGAGGCTCTCAGGAGGGAGGATGAATGAAGAGCCACCACTGAGACATAAATGACAGGCATAAGTGAATGAAGTGAAATGAAGATGATGTACTTTCCAAGCTGTCTACGCTGGTGCAGTAATGTTCCGTAATACTTTCATTAGGCCAGTATACATTCCGCTGATTCTCTGGAAGTATTCTATGCTTGCAACTTTTGTCATAAGAGTTTGGCACTTTTTATACGGGAATGGGGATTAAGGGAGCTCATCGAGCCGTTTGAGGCGTCGCGAAACGAAATGTTTCCTCGGCTGCAAGATGAAGCGGTCGCTAACAAATAGAGACATGTCTCGATGAGAGGAAATGACTCTCCAAACAAATCTGCTAACAAATATAGCTCTCCAAACTTTTTAGCAGGCGAGCGGGTGGAAGATGGAAAGTAGCAGGAAAGGTACTGATTCATCTTCGGCGTGTGCTCGGAGAAACATGTCTAAAAGCTCAAAGTATGTCTCTGAGTGGAGGAGAGGGTACAGATGGGGAATGCTGATTTCAATGAAAGATGCCTGGTACAGTGACAAAGCCTTAACTGCAAATAGGGAGAATGGCTAATGAGCAGGAAAGGCAAGATGTGAAAAACTTGCGCTTCACACCTTGCCTGGCTCCCAGCATAACCAAAGCATGCTAATCGCCGCGTGATGCAGATCTGTGGTGACACCAACACCCTCTGGCCCGCGGTGTCCTTCTCTTACATTCTCATGACACAAACGTGTGTTCTTTTATTTATATTTGACATTCACTGACACTGCAGCAGTTTTGCCAAATCCAACCGACAAGTCACACGAGTATGAGTCGATCGGAAGGGATTTTTGTGGGAAAGTGATGATTCAACAGGGAGTAAGTAGTTGCAAAGGAAGTGGTGTGAGGCTGGGAGATAGAGACACGGGGAGGGGCTACAGATCAAAAACCCCTTGGTGCCTGGGGATGTGGTGACTGGCAGAAAGTGGGCGGCCAGGGAGGACGGGAGGGTCAAATGGAGAGTGTACGACTGCCGTTGTATGGCGCTAGCTCTTGCTAACTTTACTGTTCCATTTTAAACCGATACGATTTATCTGACGGAAGCAAATGCAGATGCCTTTCAGCCTGGTGGTTAAGACTGTTGCCCCCTCCTCTCGAGGGGGGGCGAGCGTGCCGACAGTCGTGACATTAAGTCATCAATAAGAAGGATAATTCATGAGGCTGAAGTGTTTAAATGGACATTTGGCAGACTTACTAAATTACCGGCTTGACTCCTGCTTCCACCCAGTCTTGTCAAAATATGCTTCAGATAAATACTGAACCCTCCCGTTCTCTTGATGATGTCAATATGTCAACGAGCAATTTGCAAACACATCCAAGATACTATCATACGATTGGTAAAAAAAAAAAAAAAAATCTCAGTCAAAAATGAAAGGCAATTACATGGGCTGGTTGTTGTTTTTTGTTTGTTTTGCTGAGAAGTCTGCAATAACGGCACCAGAGAGGACCCATATTTAAATAATTTTCAACACAATTTGAATAGTGTAAGAGTGCTTTGGAGCACTAGTTGAAATGTATCACGTCACTGATACATGGTTTGCTTAAGCCGGATCAAGTTAGGCACCGACAACAACAATCTGCAAATAAATACATTGATTGATCAATACTACCTATGGTACATGTGAGTTTGGATGGATGGACGGAACCGGCGATGTGAATGTGACCACATAATCTATAAAACTTTATAAAAGTCCATTCCGTTTACCACGGATGTATAAACAGACAGCTGTATTATGACCGCTCTGAGGAGTCATTTGTGAAGATTTATGTTTTTGCTTTTTTTTTTTTTTTTAAAGCAGAAGTCAATCCAAAACAATATTTTCTATGTCCCCCCCCACTACTCTTAAATCAGACAATACAAACATTCTGATTGTAGTGACTGGTTTAAGAAGCAAATTCTTTCAATTTTAGCCAGCTCAGGGGGCGGCCATTTTGTCACTGGCTGTCACCTGAAAATGACGTCAAAGCGCTCAAGGCTCACCTTTTTATAGAAGGTTTGTCATGATTGGTCGTTAAATGAGCTCTGAGCAACTGTAATGTCATTTTCAGTCTCTAGCCAGTGACATAAAGGATGCCACAAGAGATCGATGAAAACACTGGATTTTTTTTTCATCATCGAATAATGCAGTATTAATCAAAATACCATGCTTAGCATATGAGGAAATATAAGGAATACATATACATATTATTGTAAAGAAAATGATTTTGTTGACTTTCCCTTTAAGACGTGTGTTAAGAAAGCATGCAAGTGACTCCTGTTTTGCACAGCATAAAAAAACAACCTGAGGTGATTTCTCTCATTTTTAAATGTCAGCTTTGCTGATCACGCAACACACGGCATACCTCGCTTCTTGCTGCTTGTTGAGCAACATAACACGCGCCTTTAATGTTCAGCGGTCTATCTGGGGATAATATAACAACCTCGACTTGTTCAACATGATTGCTTGATTGAACAGAGCAATGTCAGGAAAATTGGCCCACGGTGAAATGGAGGCGGGAACATCCACAGTAGCCAAGGAGAGTCCGGCCAAAGGAGAGGAGAGAAAAGGGGAGGGAGACGGTGAACTAGTATACATTTTTCATTAGGTTTCCAGGCACTAAGCCACATCAAAGCCTCTCAGAGATAAAGGGGAGGGAGGAAGGCAGAGAGAAGTAGACACAGGATGTTCTAATTAACTTCACAGTCACTTTACTCCCTCCATCCCCCCATCTTACACACTGTTGTTCTTGGTGTATATGCGTATATACGGCTCAGCATTCTCTGCCCTGTAAATTCACTTGACACCAATACGCAGTGCTCGAAGAGAGGCCATCAAACAGTTCAGGCATGAAGGAACGGCTGGTCTGTCATGAAAGGATTATCCATGCTGAAGTCCTCTATTGATTGTGCCACGCCTATACGGTAGCAGGAAGGAGAAAAGTCCAGCCCCCTCCGCAACTTGATGTCTCATGATGTCTTTTAGTCACATGGGAAGCATATGCTTCTCCACCAACAGTGTGCTAGATTAAATCTCTTGTTTTTGTAAACCAATTGCCAATGTGACAGCACGAGAGCACCCCCCCCCTTCCCCTTTCCTGCACACTTGATGACGTGCATTCAAACTTGGTGTGAGTCAACGGGAAGTTCAAAAGACTCTTTTCATTGGACAGAGAGTGACTTTTTACTGAAATATGTAGCAATTACCCTCTTTCAGATTCCAAGTGATGCAGAAAGTTTCCTTTGCACAAATGCATTTTATGTGCTTAAAGAATTGAAAGAGACTGAATACATAAAAAAACAAAAGAATATATATATATATATATATATATATATATATATATATATATATATATATATATATATATATATATATATATTCTTCCTATTAAACGTATTATTTCCCTGGGATCTGTTGCTTTGCTGATGAAAGCCGTTTAAAAAGAAACGGCAATGCGAGGAGGTCCTGTGGGTCAAAAGTGTATGAGTGGTTGGCAAAACTAATGAGAGAACATGGGCGATGACAACGTGAAGATAAGTAGTTTGTCTTCTCGAAAGGGAGATCGCCCACAGCTCTGCAAACATTAATTGGTATTGTGACCTTGAGCAAGTAAGAAAAACATTTTGCACTTGTAATCCTAATTAGGTTATATTTTCATTACCTTCCATCAAGACTTAGAGGATAATTAATTATTTGACTTTTCTTGTTACCCAATCTAGTTGATCCATGTCACAGGGATTCAGTTATTACCAGCATGTAAACAACACTTGCATCCTGGGAGCAGATAATCACTCCTTTCATATTTGGTAAGTGTTTTCTTTTTTTTTTTTCCTACAAAATGTCAACAGCTCAGAAATGTCCTTCTGGTTGTATCATCTAAATTGATAAGAAATGTATAGAAATATAAGGGTCACCAGTTAGTTATCAAGGTGACTGTTATCACACCTGCATTCACACATTAGTTGCCTTGGGCAGCAAGGCCTCCAATTCCCTAAATTGCTTTTCAGCACTGCGAAGGGGAGCTAAACTATTTTTCAATTTGGCCTCTAATGTGTGCATGTTACCTCAATTAAATGTTTATTAGCAACTTCACCGTTTAGTTAATTGTTTACATTTAAACGCCCTCACTTGATTTTAACTCTAGCAAAACCAAGATGTCTGCATTTGCGTTTTCTTAAGGATGTGAACTTTTTTGTGTGTTGGGGTGTGGTTTTGTAAAGCGTCACTCAATGTTATACAGCAGAGCTAATAAAGCACACTGTAGCCTTTGATGAGTCTGCGATACATTCGTGCAGCTGCGCCGCCCCGATGGTTTTCAGATGAGCCCGTTAGACCATTGTTGCTGTCAACAACTGATAAGGAGAGAACGGACCGCCGTCGGCCTTCTACACAGTGCATGAGCTTGTGCTTTTTTTTTCACATGACAAATTTGTTTTCCTGTGGTAAAGGAATACATGGGTTACTGTTTTCAGTGTCTGTAACCATGAGAAATAACAGGCCAATCATGCATCAGAAAGAAACTAATGATTACAAATGTGACTTGATGCCAGTCAGTAAAAATTGACATTATCAGTTCTGTTAAATTCATAACTATGGAATATAGGAACAAGAAGACGAACAAGTACATACAAAGCAGGGACATTAGCATCAATTTTATTCTTATTATTTGTATTTATTCATTTTTTCCTATTGACAGTGTGCAACTTATTTTACATTTGTGTTAGATTGCAGAATTTACAAAAAACTTCACTTACTTTCTCATTAGGTTACTAATTTGAGAATGGGCCTCATTTTTTTTTTCGGTGCAAATCTGACACGGAGTGAGACACTGTCTTTGTGTGGAGACAATAGACTTGAGGTATTTTTGCAAAAGAGTGCAGGCAGCACCCGTGTGGGAGTGGTCACAGATTACCTGACAACGGCAATCAAAGCAGCTCTTTTAATTCCCTGAAAATTCGGCATGCAAATCTCACTCTACAGACTTGACATGGCAGAAGCACATCTGTACCGTAAAGCGGGCACTTTGAAACCAGTGCTCCTCAATTATATTTAGCAAAACCTCTCCTGGGAGATAGAAAGTATTTTGTGCCCCCTACTCACTGCGCTGACTATCAATAAGATTATCTTTAAAAATTGTATACAAATAGCTAAAACTGCATCCTTTTTTACATTAACAAATGAAAAAGCTTTGCCACCTTTCAACAACAATTAACTTTTTTTTAACTGCGTTTAGACAGGTTACAAGTTAGTCATAAAAAGAAAAAAATAACCGAGTGCATTAGATTGCCTGAAATACCCCAAAAATGATGTCGTCCTTATTTTATTGCAATTACACATATGTAAAACAAAGCCTATTTCCTGGGGTCATATATGTGAACCCACAATAATTCCTGACCCTCCTTTGGCTGCGCGGGCCATTCGGATGGATCTATTATTAACCATCATCGTCAGCCTCGTAAGTTAGTAAGTAAGACGGTGGTGACATGTGCAGTAGGTGTGACAGAAGAGTTTGAGTTGGAGCTGGGATTGCAGAAGGGATCAGCTCTGAGCCCCTTCTTGTTTGCTATGGTGATGGACAGACTGACAGACGAAGTTAGACAAGAATCTTCGTGAGCTACGATGTTTGCAGATGACATTGTGATCTGTTGTGAGAGTAGGCAGCAGGTGGAGGAGAAGCTAGCGTGGTGGGCGTTGGCCCTGAAAAAGAGAGGAATGAAGGTTAGCCGCAGCAAGACGGACGTACATGTGTGTGGATGAGATAGAGCCACGTGGAAGAGTGAAGAAGCAGAGCAACGGAGAGTGTGGAAAAGAAGTGAACAAGCGTGTGCAGACAGGCTGGAACGGGTGGAGAAAAGTGTCAGGTATGACTTGTGAAGAATTTAAAATGAAAAGGTTTACAGGACTGTGGTGAGACCAGCAAAGTTGTTTGGTCAGGAGACAGCGCCGTTGAGAAAAAGACAGATAGCAGAGCTGGAGGTAGCGGGGATGAAGATGCTGATGTTCTCTTAGGGAGTGGCCAAGAAGGATAGGGTCAGAAATGAATACATCAGAGGGACAGCACATGTTGGAGTTTTGGGAGATATAGTCGGAGAGACCACACTGAGACGTCCAGAGATGATTTTGTGAATATACTGTATAGGTAGAAGGATGCTGAATTTGGAATTCCCAGGCAGGAGGTCTACAGGAAGACAAAAGACAAGTTTCATAGATGTAGTAAAAGAGAACTTCAAAGTAGTTGGAGAGAGAGAAGAGGATGTAGTAGGCAGACTTTGATGGAGGCAATTGATTCGCTATGGCGAACCCAGGAGGGAAAAAGCAGAAAGGAGAAGATGGTCAGACTCGTAACTATGCACACTGAATTCATATCTAAAACGATCCCGAGGGGTTTATGCGACGTACGTACCCTTATATTGATTGCAGACTGACTCTTTACACATACTTTTATGTCCTAAATATTTTTGTGTATGTTATTGTTGCTTCTAATAGTTGTTGTTGCTACTAAGATCAGTATAGTTCAAAAGACTGGAGACAAATTCCTTCCTCGTTTTAACATACCTAGTCAATAAAAATTACTCTGATTCAGAGGGTTAATTCTTTCTGCTGTTCACAGATGAAATATGTCTGGGGTCCGCCACACATGTCTGTCCAGGATCTGTCTGCCTGTGCCTCCACACAACATTGCTGTGCCAGAATGCCCAGTTTGGCAAAGAATGGCTTGCCAAAAGAGCAAACACAGGCAGCAAGCCATACGCCGATATGAAAACCAGGATTGTTTGGCACAGGTGTGACGTCCACATAAATAGATTGCTGAATTTCAATTGTGTTATAGTTTCATTTTGAGCAGTGGCTAACATTTGTTAAAAACATATCATCTTTATCGAGAATTTGAAAACGTTCTGCACTGCACGATGAATGGAAGTCTTACGATAGATAATACAATAGTTAAATGGTAAATGGTAAATGGACTTTCACTTATATAGCGCTTTTCTACCTTCGGTACTCAAAGCGCTTTACACTAACTAGTCATTTACCTACTGATGACGCAGCATCAGGAGCAACTGGGGGTTCAGTGTCTTGCTCAAGGACACTTAGACATGGTCTTGATGGTTGGGGGATTGAACCCACGGCCTTTCGGCTGGGAGACGACCACTCTACCACTAAGCCATGCCGCCCCAGTTAAGACTGGGGGAACATTTATTTACGTTATATCTGAAAGGGAATTTCTTTTCAAAATGCTAAAACTATTGTTCGAGGTAACACTATTCAGACCGTCAAAAGGGAGAGCATGTAGGATTACCTTCCTTTTAAAGGATACTCAAATAGTTTTTACTTGACTTTACCACCTGGAATAGCTATGTAATAGTACAATTATAGTAGTTTCCCTAATGAGGCTGAATAATAACAGCTCTTGTTGGAAAGCAACATCTCTAGAAAAGCACACCAAGCAATATAATTATGAGTACAGTGGTATAATCTGTGCCTTTTTAACTTCACTTAATTGTAACCATTTGCGGCAGTTGTGAAACTCCTATCTATTGCTGGCTTGGTAATCTTGCAAATTTTGATTGTCTTAAGTACTATGCTGAAGTCTCCACAGGCAGGCGGCAATTACAATGCTTCAATATGTACTGTATCTTATTCTGGCAAGCTATTAAAACCCCTAAATGTGATGGAATTTAAAATCCAATCAGGCTAAAGTGAAAGACCCCAATTTTTCCTGCACATGGTGGGAAACCCTGTTTTGCCGACCAGCTTTTGAGTTATTCTTTTTGCTCTCCGTCTGCATCTTTTCATTTCTTTTCTTCCTTTGTCACTCGTTTTTACTCACTCTTTACCAATTTCCCTGACTATTTACAATGCGGTTATACCCCCATTCCACAGCCATCTTTCGCATTCTCACAACCCCCATCCCTCCAGCATACCTACCCTATCTCCTCCTGCTCTTTGCCATCAGATAAGAGCTCTGTGAAGAAAAGCCTATCTTGACTTAAAACACCTCAATGTCTATTTTTCTCCACTGTGTCCTCACCATCAGGGAGTAACACAACCCTACCCAACCCCCCAAAATCAACTCTTTGACCTCACCCCCTCACTTATCTTATTCATGATCACCCACTTTTCTCTCTCATACCTTTTTGCATCTCTTTTCGACCTACTTTCCTTCCTCCATCATCTCTATCTTGTTCACACACAATTCTGTGGAATATTTTAATGGCTTCATTTATTTAGTTTTTGTGTAAAATCTAAGCTGCGTTTTATTCGTGAGATTCCAGTTTGTTTCAATTTCTTCTTTGGAATGATAAAATGAACGAGTAAGTAAAAGCTCATAAATTGATCGGAAGTTGTGTGGTGAAAGTAATTATGGATGTGTATTTGTATCCAGCCGACCCATTTATTCCCCATCTTTCTTCTTTTTACTTTTAAATCTCAATTCCTATGTGTTCCTCCCTCACAGACATTCTGGCAAGCTTAGTGTTTGTTTGCATGTTTTATGATCACTGGCATACAATGATGCAATTGGAAGAAAACAGCCAGAAGCAAGACAAGTTTTGCTACTTGTTGTCTTCTCCAACTGCAAGGGGTGGGACATTTGTGACATTGTGGCTGTTTGTGGCAGTGGATTTGTATTATACAATAGAAACGGATATCCTTCTTTTATCGAGTCTTTTGACATGTAAAAAGCAAGATAAATTTGTGTGTGTGATGAATGACTGCACTCAATTTTGCCATATTATTCCTGCAGTGCAGTCCCTTATCTTTTTAATCCCACTTGGACAACAAAGGTAATCCACAGGCACAGGATCATGTGGCTTTAAACTCATTTGAGTATTTGTCACCTGAGACAATTTAATGACTCAGACAAGGATCTATCTATCTATCTATCTATCTATCTATCTATCTAGCTATCTAGCTATCTAGCTATCTATCTAGCTATCTAGCTATCTAGCTATCTATCTAGCTATCTAGCTAAGCAGTCAAAGAGTGTACCTAGGAGCATGTGCGGAGACAGATAAGCAAGGTGAACAACTGATTTTTTGGATAAGGAAACCAGAGGTCAAGAGGCTGATGGGCAACCTCGTCTGGCTTGGACAGGCAGGCAAGCCAGGGCAGTGAGTCGGTATTGGGGTAGGCAGAATCATGGTCAGGAAGGCAGAGTGGGGCTTCTTAATGGTCAACAGGTGCTAGAGTTGTCAGGAACAAGCAAGGTCAGAATCTGGATGGGCAGAACTGGGCAGTAGGCATTCGGGTATTCGGGGGCAGGCACAACAGAAAAGTGGAATGAACGTGAGAAAGCCTGGCATTGGGGCAAGACAATCCGGCTGACTTTGGCATGAAGAGGCAGATATTTTTGCCAGGCAGGTAATTGGCTACGTTGACTGACAAAAAAACTGAAAAAACCCCCCAAAAAAACGCGAAAAAAATACTTCAAAAAACATGACTTGAAAGACAGAATGACAGAAAAAAAAACCAAACATATATATATATATATATATATATATATATATATATATATATATATATATATATATATATATGTGTGTGTGTGTGTGTGTTTTTCTGTCATCTTTCAAGTCATGTTTTTTTTCAGTTTTTTTCAGTTGTGTCATCAGGTTCATTTTTCACTCAGAAGATAGACTTTATTGTTTTTATGTGTTCCGTAATTAAAGAGTATTTTTTTTTTAAGCCTGTAAGAAATATTTTAAGAACCAAACAACTTTTTCAGGATTCAGTCACTTACAACGTTTTTCCCTTTTTGTCTTATCTTGTCTTATTTTTTGCCCACTACAACATAGCATGACATCTGCTTTAAACACAGTTCTCACGCTACAAAATAAATCGGGCGTGCGTTCACTGATAGTAGAGAAGTTGAGAGCCATGCAAACTGCATAAGTCCTTACATAAGCACATTTAAAGTGATAGGACGTCAAATTAAGATTTGTTTCCACATTCATATCCTTATACAAAGTCCAGTCAAAGTTCAAAGCATACACGTTGACTCTAACCTAGAATTTGTTTGCTATGCTAAAGAAGTAAGAGTGAAGACTCTAGCTTCACTTCTGGTTCATCATTAAAGAGGAGTGTAATTTACGTCAATAATCTAGTGTAATACGCTGTATTCTTTTCCAAAACATAAAGCATATTTATCAGAAAGTCAGATGAGATGAATGTTTTTTAGGTTAAAATAAACAAAATAAAAATAAATCCAGTTTATTATGAAATTGAAAATAATTCAACAACCACCCATCGAAAATGTAGACACATAGCTTTCTACAAGTATCACCCTAATGAGGCCATTAGGATGGAAAAAAGCCATATTACTCTGACCATCGCCAATGCAATTAGCACATTTGATTATTAGGGTAGCATCAAACTTTGGTGCCAACTCATTTCCTAGATGTGGAAATAAACTCAGCTCAGGCACTCTAACATCTCCCCATCCATGCCTGCATATGGGACATTGGCTTCTCTGCATGGTGTGCAAAAAAAAACAAAAAACAATACAGCAACGATGAACTTTTTCCTTGAGGGCTTGTAATGAAAAACAAAAAAAAATCTATACCAGTTATCAAGCTGCACCCTGTCTCTGTTGACTGAATGAAAAAAAGAGAGACTACACACACTATAAATACAGTGTTCCCTCTTTCCCTCCCTAACCCTAACCCTAAATAAAATGAAATCCACGAAGTAGGGCAGGAGTGGATTACAACTCCTGCCCTCATTGGTTGATGTCACGCCAGCAGCCAGTCACATGTCTTGTAGGAGTGACTTGATGGACTGATAGCCTGGCCAGTCTTGTCCAAGCTGTTGAGTGTGCCTCCAGCAGGCATTCACCACCTTACACACAATACGGTCTGGACAAAACAAAGAGGCATTGTAATAAATTAGAATTTCGATCTTAAATTATGTTTCGAGTGGAAATTATGTTGTAGGCAAACGTCACAGCAACTTTTCCTTTTTGTCTTTTTTTTCTGAATAAAAAAAAACGGTTAAGCACTGAGGGCACAAAAGATGATGAAGCATAAAGTTACGAGGGAACACTTCGAGGGAACACTTCGAGGGAACACTATATATATATATATATATATATATATATATATATATATATACAGTCGGCCCCCGGTTTACGAACACCCTGTTTTACGAACAATTCGATTTACGAGCGTGGACCACAGAGATTTTTGTCCCCCACTTACGAGCAAACCTTTCATCTTACGAACGATCCGACATGCCGGCCATTGTGTATGCGAATATATTTTCGCTTATCTGCGTCAACAAAATCAGCGGTTGACGCTTGTGACAGTAACGTGAACGCTATTGCTCTTACAACGTCACAGTCACTGTCTCAGTCACGGTGTCAGTCACGGAGTCAGTCACGGAGATGCAATATGCTATTGGTCGATTAAGGTCACCCTGTCTCACTCACAGAGATGCTATTGGCCGGCGTCACGTCAATCACAGAAATGCCGATATGCTATTGGCCGAACGCCTTTATCTAGCTTGATGGCACAGCTGGTCGGGATGGAAGGAAGGAGAGAAAATGAGTGAAACGGAAGGAAGGAATGTTGTGAAGACTTTGCAAACTTTATCTGTTAGACATAGCTTCTAAAATTGCTAGTAGCGGTAAAGGAAGAAGTAAGAGAATGATATGTTTTAGCATTATAGCACATAGCAACAGTGACTGTGACATTGTAAGAGCAATAGCATATCAACGTAACTGTGTTAACTTTGCGGGTTGGTCTAAGCTCCCCTCCGCCTCCATCCAGCTCAAGTCACGTCGCACCAAAGGTTGAGTCATTTTTCCTTTGTATATGTTATTTAATTTGACTGTACAGTAGATTATGTTACTCATTTTTAATATGTGTATAAAGTCGTGATGTCTTTATCTAAGGTTTTTGCACGCGTTGCACGCATTCACGAATTAACATAGGTTTGGATTGCCCGTCATACAAGCAGTTCGAGTTACGAGCCCCCCCCCCCACACACACACACACACACGCACACACACACACTTGCCTTGTGTCATAAATTGGAATTTAAAATAGGAATTTAAAAAGGAATTTAAAACTGCATTTTAAACATGTTTGGTAAGCGTCTTGTTACTCGCTCTAGTCAGACGTCCAAGGAAGTGCTAAACGTATAGGCACGTGACTAGACACGGAAGACACGGAGAAGAGAGGGAATACCAGTACATTTACGGTATAAGGTTTAATCATTTAAGATCAAAGTAAATATGTGTACTGCAGTAGCAGGTCGGCATCCAAGGAGTGCCAGTGACAAGTGCATTTAAAGATAACTTGCCTATGGCACGTCTCTCCGCAGTAGAATCCCCCCCCCCCCCCCCCCCCCCCCCAAAAAAAAAAAAAAAAAAAAAAATCTGTGATGCACTGAGGGCGTGATGCAAGGTGCAAAGTAGCAGAGGGATCAATCTATATAATTTTGTAATTGTCTACCAACTGCAACATCCTCTCTTTAACAGACTGAACATGCCTGCATAGCGTATTTTAGTAAACATTGCACACACTGCATATAAACACGATATACAATCTTTATAAATACAATCACATATATGCTATATAACGCATATATAACGTATATGAAATTTACATGTCACAAACTTTTATACAAGAGCTTATTCAATTTAGACCTTTTTTAAAAAAATATTTTAAATATGTTTTAAAAATATTTTTGAGCACAGCCATTGATTCACATCTTTTCATTTCTATTTCATAGTTGTTCCATAAACTGACTCCTTGAACACATTTTTTCTTGACTTAATTTTTTTAAAAATTGGAATTCTTTACAGTGGAAATTAAATATTTTTCAGAATTGTTGTGAAAGTTCCAATAAATGTGTAACTCTTGTAGAGTGAGTCGACATTTTGTCAAATTCATTCCATACCAACTCGAAAGATTAAAGACTGAAGAATGGGCCTTTTTCTATCAATTTGAACCTTTCATTTACCTGACTTGTTTTGCCAACCTCTGGAAGTTCACCACTCATCTTAGTTTGTCCAATTTTCGCGTATTCATTGGACTTGCACTGCTTCACTTTTAATAATAGAGAGCCAGAAGCCCACATCAGCATTCATATAGTTATTAACAGCTGCATGAGAAAGATGTTGTTGTTTAAACAGTATTTTCATTCTCTCAGATACGTGTGTCCATTTTAGGGTCAGCCATCACTACTAAATCTACTAAATTCTACTCCATTGTATTCGGCATCTTACAAGCATAGACCTCATTAGAAGCGACTGTGCAAAGCATTCGTTTGGCATCAACATACACATTCAAGTATATTGTTAGCAAGGACAGCATTGGTGTTAAAGTAACACAAAGCATCTCCATCAATCGCTAATAGTGTTCCAAGGAGATCCCTCTTTGGAAGGAAAGGCCTCAGGAAACAGAATGATCTCTGTGTGCTGTGCACATGTTTGCCTCATGTTCCCCAAGGCCCTAATTGTCTTCTGATTGTTTAACATGATGGAATATGCTAATCAGGCAGGTGCCGCTTAGATATGTTTTTAACATACGAAGTGAAATGACTGAATTAAACTGGACGATCTATGACCATATCATTAAAACAAAATCATGGTGCAAAATATTTAATCAAAAACAACCTGTATTTTAATCACTGACAAGCTGTTTCACTTATGAGTTGGATTTTTATTCTTATTTTCTTAACAAAGGCTGAGAATCAAACTCCAGGGACATGTTTTTCGTGTTGAATAGCTATTTAGAATTGTTCCTCCATTTCACAGAAAATACAGTGAGAGGCTCAGGGCTGAAGGATCAGTGGGGTTTGGCCTATGACATTTCTGATACAGATTTATTACACGCATAAACCCTTGCATGCTCGCTGCATTCTTATAAAATGCTCAAAGGAGGACACAAACATACACACAAGCACACACACAGACGGAAACTCATATGGAAACATCGTACTGTATCCAAGAAGACATGCCACATGCTGTCCTATGCTTTGCTGTCCTTTTCCTAAACTTTTGATAGTTTCCACAAGGTATACAGTGCTTGTTTACACCCTGTCAGCAGGTTCATTTTTCACTCTGTGCCTTCATGGTGTAAATCTGTGCAACGCACATGAGACCTCCTCGGTTCGGATTGTAAACAACCCAAAATGCTGTGATGGGGAGCAACACTAACAAATCCGATACCCACCATACTCTGCTAGTTTAGCATTTCCCCAGTGCCGTTGCCATAGTAGCATCATTAGGTGGTATGTGTACCCCACAGAAGCGGGGGTAGCTCTTCCACGGTGGCACATCTGTATGGGACGGTAAGTTTGCTGTCAGTATGGCGTCAAGAGTGAGAGCTACAAAGGGACATATCGCTGAACACTTGGAGACGTTTCTGTCCATCCATTCGAAATAAAGACTCAGAATGGCATCTGTTTTGATTTGATTTAAGCAATCCTATTTTTGAAGCGTACTTCACTGCAGTTTCAGCAAATTAATCCACACAAAACACTAAAATGTTTGTTATGTGGCCTTTTGTTTATTTGGATTTCAATGGAATACATTATATATTGTTTACTTTTGTACAAGATACAGTGCATGTAAAACATATTTACGAATGAAGCTGCCAATGAAGCTGATTCAGATTTTCAAAACCACCATTAAAATTGTTCTTTGTTAAAATGGCCTTATATAATCCCCCTGTGTCTTATGTAATGTACTCAAGAAATGGATAAAAGGATAAAAAGGAAAACTTTAACAAAAGATGGATGGATGGACGTACGGATAGATGGCATGAGGGGAGCCATTACCTTGAGTGTTGGTTGAACTAGTGAAGTTATAGAGTATACTTGTTTACGCTTTGCAACACATGATATAAGATGATGCAATGCAATATTGGTTATTTCAATTCAAGTCAAACCTTTGGTCAGATTTTATTTTCCGCTGGACTAAAAAGAATAACCAGGCTTAAAAAACAATATTGTTGCTCCGGTTTTCTTTTCAAGCAGGCTGTCCATTGGTAAACAAAGAAAACAAAAAATGGACTTTCTACGGGATAAATTTTTCAGCTATCCCCTTTCTTGATTTGAACCTGTACCCACCCATAGAGTATAAGTAACAGTGTGAGGCCAACAACCCACAACTGTTTGAACACCCCAACCATTCTCCACTGCCATGTAATGGCCATTCACTAACACATCTTCCTTTCACAGGAAGCCGGAGGTACACAGTGCTATTCTGCTCCAAATGAGATGACACAGGGCACCTTGCTTCTTTATTCCGCCACTGGGACACAGTGGTGGAATCACTGTTTTTTTTTTTTTTTTTTTTTGGAACTGAGAAATAAGATAAACATGCGGCACATCTGGTCTTTGGAAAGAATGAGAGTGACGATGATGGAAAGTGAGAGTTAGAGGGGGGTGAAGAAAGGATGAAAAAAAGACTGTGGTTGAAGGAAAAAAAGGAGAAGAAATATTTGACACTGGCATCATGCTCCAGCTCGACAGTCCGACCGGCAGGGTGTCAGAGCAAGCGAGCTGGTTAAGATGGCTTCAATTTTCCCTAAGGCAAGCAGAAAGTACATCTAAAATGTGTGCATGCTAAGGGAAAATAGAATGAAATAAATATACAAGAAAACTGCAGAGTATTTCGACGTTTCAAAATGAATTAAATATGACTATTTGCTATAAATGCATTATTATTGATTATTGATCTGAAATTTAATTGTGGAATTGCCTTATTGTGGAACTACAAAGCCTTATTGTAGCTTGAATGGTTTTTGCAGTGTAAATTATTGAAGCGGTATAAATAAATTCTCTGGATTGGAAGTCTGGAAGATGTGGTTCAACCTTTTTTCCCACTAAACCATATTTAATGACAGAAAAAGAATCCTGTAAAAAAAAAAAAAAAAAAAAGCCCTAAGTTCAAAGTAACTTCAATCAGGGTACATTTTTCTGCTTGATGAATAATTGAGTAACAGCCTGAACAGCCTTGAGTTCTAGCATTTTTTGTGACGCCTTGTGCATGAATAAAACACTGTTTGGCCTGCAGAGATGTCTGCGTTGCAGGGATACTGTAGTAATATGGAAATTACTCACTCCCTGTATCATAGTCCCCTCAATGCTCAGTGTTCTTTGGCTCTGCATATCATACTGAACACGTCTTGCTCTCTGTATCTCTTTCTAAATGCAAGTTTGCTTTCCGTCTTTCTTTTTTACCTCCTTATTTTCTCTGTTAGCTTGTAGCTCATCCAAAAAAAAGGAAAATAATGCAACCCACGCACACAACCGGGCACGTTGCTCCTGACTTGGCGATCTAAATGGCGCTCCGAAGTTTTCCCAAGGCAACAATAAATAAAGACTACAGTTGCCAAAGAATAACTGGGTGTATGCTGTTTTTTGGTTTGGATTGCTTCATGGCCATTCATGGTTTTCCAACTTATCTGTGCCCTGCAAGAAATTGTCTGGATGATGTGCCCTCTTGTGGGGAATTGTATGTCTCCTGGTACAGGGACCGCTGTTCTCTTTGTATGTAAAAGTTCAGTGTTGGGAGTAATGCATTACAAAAGTAATGTAATTACTGTAGCATGGTAGTGCAATGCATTACACACAAATAACACACAAATAACAGCATTAGATTACTCTGTACAAGTGAGAGTAACGCAATGCATTACAATGAATTTTTACCCTGAAAGTGGTGTTTTCTCGCCAACATTGTCATAAACAATGAGGGATTGCAGGAAAAAAGTCAGGGCAAAATTTTTACTTCTTAGTATTAGTATCTAATACAGCAGAGATGAGTAAGGCAGCAGCAGACAACAGGTTGAATATGGACAAGATATGCACAACATTGATGTACGGCCTTTCAGTTTGTCAGGGATAAAAACAAGAAGAATATAATATAGTTAGTTGCACTTTGCGCACGAAACTTAAAGAGCAGTCCGCTTTTTCCAAATAGCGCCAGTAATTTGACAAACTATTTAGAGCGGTGCCATACTAACACAAAGTTATCAAAAAGAAAACATGTGGAGGATTGAGAGTGGGGATAAAATAAAGCAAGCAAAATGATCGTTCTCTGTATCAGGGATGACACTTTGACATTAAGAGGTTAGGAAAGTCGTGGCAGATTATGTTGTACGTAGAAGATATGCTGCCACTTTTCACAGTGGACTCGTCAGCCTTTCGAAACTGTTGTGTGCGAGATCTTTGGGACAACTAGCAAAAATGACAAGCTGACATTAATTTTCACTGCACAATTTCTAATGATAACAGTCTAAAAATAATTCTGGTCAATGTGTTTTAAGATGAAGCATAGAAAGAAAAACACAATAACGATGATGTAGGCTAGCTGCTAATGTTAGCCCTACCAAAACCATCTATTTTTGAAACATCTGTCCCTAATCTAGCTGTTTGAAATTGCATTAACATTGAGATTGTGGAATGCACTAACTGTTTCTGCCTAAATCAAACACTGAATTGCTATAATGCAATGCGGAATAATAAAAGGGATTAAGATACGAAAAAAATACTTGATGTCTTGTCGTGTCTTTAAAGGTTTACAATATAACTGGATGTGTAATGTGCATAATACGCTACATTTAGAAGTTAGTTTCCTGTTATGTTGGTGAGAGTAATATAAAAGTAATGGAATAGTAGTGCCATGCCTTCCTTTTCAAATACAGTAATACTGTAATGTACTTTGAAATGACAGCAATAAGTAATAAATATTGCAATACAGTTTTGAAGTAACATGCCCAACGCTGTTGACAATAAATTCTAATGCTGATCTTGATTTTTATGCTCTCTCGTATGATGCAGTCATCATTACTAATTAAAACTATGGTGATCTGCTTTACAATAAAATGTAATACCTTTATTATCAAGTCATAGTTGGTATATGGCGAAATTGGGAGGGATGTTTTGATGGGTGCATATTAAATGAATATGAATGATAAATAGAATATTATAGAATAGATAGGAAAGCACAACTGTTCACTCCATCAAATATTGGCCTATGTTTACAACTGTTCCCTGCAATTCCTGACAGGTGGAACTATCATTCATTCATTGCTGCTCTCTGAATTCTTGTGATGGATATCCACCCTACCAAGGCTGTCACAACTTTCATATACAAAGCAGCTTTTCATATCTGTGCGAGTACTTGACAAATGCAAATAAATCCCAAGGGTAAGAAAAGCTCTTTGGGGGGTAAAAAAAAAAAAATAAAATAAAATCTTTCATGTAAGCGGCGTCATCCTGCAATAATATGGAAAATGATTAAAATGTAATCATAATAATATTGGACATTTTAGTGATAATTCACTTTTATTTTATTTAGGGTGAGGGGCTACAATTCTGAACAGAATACTTTCTCACTTTAAAGGTGCACTTCATAGCTATGTTGTAAGTTTTATATTGATTTTATTGGAATGTATTACCTTCAAATGAATTACTCTAGTACATTGTGTCAATTCAAAGATATTCAAAGAATCATTATTTGGTATCCTGCATATATTACAGGTTTCCTCACACCTGATTCAAATGATCAGCTCAGCAGAAGCCTGATAATGATTCTGATCATTTGAATCTGGTGTCTCGAGGAAAGAAACCTAGGAAACATACAGGACACCAGCCCTCGAGGACCAAGTTTGGACACTCCTGATTTTGTGAGTTATTCATTAAATAAACAAAACAAATAAAGCTTGCAAATACATATGTTCTATCACTCAATGATTGGTCTAGTAATCGCTAATTATAGTACATGTGGAGTGCTGCTTAAATGAAGGCCACCATGTTTCTTTTATGGCAATGGCAAGCGGAAGGGGGAATACTTTGTGAACGTAATTCAAATTACGTTTTGGGTGACCGTTTGCAACCCAGCAAGTTTCTGACAACATCCGGATTAACAAAGAAAAATACCAACATGATTGTTTTCTCCTTTGTTGATTGAATGAATGAACCCAAAAACCACTGGTTCTCTGACTCTGTGTCATTGTTATCAAGACAAGAGCAAACACTTTCCTGCTGTTAATTGTCACTGTAACACATGTACAAATTTGCACTGCTGTTTGAGCCACGATTCTATCAAATGACTTAAACGAGGAAATGAATTAAATTAAAATCCAATTATTCTTGTGAGCCTGTTCACTTTTCAAAACACACCCATTCTCTACACATCCAGCATTCTAACACTCATAGTGTATTGGTCAAACCGTATAACATATGAAAGGCTGCTAGCCTATCACTTGCATTTAATGGAATTGCCTTTGACATGCTAATGGCTCTAGAATCAATGCGGTTGTGAAAAACCTTTATGCTATTGATATTACCCAACACAAATGTTGTAGCAACACATGCAATACACATACAAGTACTCCACACAGACAAGGTTATCTCCTTTTTTGTCTTTAACAAAATGTGCATATCAGGAAGAGTACGATGATAAAAGGAAATTTATTTTAAAATCATGATTCACAATGTTTAATATTGAGTTAGATTCTGGTTTTAATTATTCTTTTAAAACAAAGAACAGTAGTGCATGAGATATATATATATATATATATATATATATATATATATATATATATATATATATATATATATATATATATATATATATATGTTAAAATATAAAATGGTTTGCTAAGGTTTTTGTAGGGCACAGTGACTATTGGTGCTGGCATTTGTCTTTGTCAAAGCGGCCTTCTGGGTGTAGTGTCCCGAGTTTGAAATGGAAAATTAAGCAGGATGGTGTCAAACATCCAATTGCCACATACTCTTTATGATTTAAATTAAATAGAACATGGCACTTTTAGGTTTTATGCTTCCTCAAATTATCAGAGGGATCAGTTTCTATTCCGTAGCGGCCCTTGTAAGGCTAGGCGGTCAGGAAATGGATGGGTGGAATACCTTAGTATTAGCCCTCATGAGCATATATGTACACATACTTTATTTGTGTACTTTACTGTATTTGTGGACTATTTTATGCACTTGCATCATTTGACACTAGAACTTCTAAACCCATTTGCTTGAGGCACATCCACTACTGTGAGTGTTGCTCAAGGTTTCTTCCATTTAAGCATTTTTTAAGCATTTTTTTTTTTTCCTGGCCAACTGTTGGAAAATGCTTGCTCGTGGGGATCGGTGGGGTTACTCTAAATATATGTGTAGCAAAATCCAAAGTCTGTTCCATTCTCTTTTTTTTTTTTAAAGCCCAAACATAATTGCCGGTTTATTTTGGCCCCATACAGTATAAATAAAATTGCATTGACTGATTTCAGCAACACACAAACAAACTGTTTGGTCAAATACAAAGTCCACACACCGAGCTTTTACAGTACACACACACACTGTTTTTCACACTGTTAGTATAAAAACAGCTAAAATTCATCTCACTCTTACGCTTAGTTGCAGAAAAAATGTGCAATAAGCATGCATGACGCAATCTTGAGGGCTCCCGCTGGAAGCTGGTGTAGTTTACGGAAATGCGCTGGGCAAAGGGATTAGATTAAAGTCTTACGCGAAAAGTAATAGCGTGT
Source organism: Hippichthys cyanospilos (assembly GCF_059441005.1). Taxonomy (NCBI): domain Eukaryota; kingdom Metazoa; phylum Chordata; class Actinopteri; order Syngnathiformes; family Syngnathidae; genus Hippichthys; species Hippichthys cyanospilos. The sequence goes on along the minus strand of NC_142369.1, from coordinate 31,351,583 downwards.
CAGATTGCTAAGAGGAAACGCCTAATGGTCTACGCTTGAATATTTTATGTCTTATTACTGCTCATTTCTGTTTTCTGCTGAGGACAAGTATGGCGAGAGGCTGCATATTTCATGGAAATAAGAGTTATTATATTAATGAGAAGAGATCCTAGCATGTGTATGGGGAGTTATGTTGATTTATGTTGCTTGTTGTGTTAGTCCGCCTAGCTCTTCTAAATTGTACAAATAATGTGAGCCTACTATTCCTGTCATGGTATTGTGGTCCAAAGACAGCAAGCCAAAGCGATGCGAATGGGAGTTATCTCAGCATCTACGGTTATAGAAGTCCTTTTTAAAATTCATTTTGAAGTGTTACATCACATTTCAACTGATAAATATTGCATTACACAAAATGATGCACAGATACAACACAACAGACAGTAATTTATTTGGGAAAGTTTAATTTTGTTGTGTAATATGACCAATCAACTCATAAAGACGCCAATATGAAACTTTAGGGAACCAGCTTAAGGATTTCTCCCCCAATATATTGAGAATACTAAACAAAACATTAGATAACTAAGTAAGCCAATAAAATCCTCATAGAAAAAAATACTTTCTTTTTAACTTAACCGTGTCAGTGCTCCATACAGTGTTTCTCAATTGTTATTGCACTCAATTTACTTAAAAATGTCCTTAAAATCTGTTAATATATATATATATATATATATATATATATATATATATATATATATATATATATATATATATATATATATATATATATACACACACACACACGAGTCCGTCACCAGTGGGGGTTGGACGCCGCCAGGCTGCCCTTTGTCACCTATTCTGTTAATTCTGTAATAACCTGTATGGACAGAATTTCTAGGCGCAGCCGAAGCGTTGAGGGGGTCTGGTGTGGGATTTTCAGCATTGCATCTCTGCTATTTGCGGATGATGTGGTACTGTTGGCTTCTTCAGGCCGTGACCTCCAACTCTCACTAGAGCGGTTCACAGCTGAGTGTGAAGCGGATGAGAGGAAGATCAGCACCTCCAAATCTGAGACCACGGTCCTCAGTGGGAAAAGGGAGGATTGCCCTTTCAAGATCAGGGATGAGGTCACGCCTCAATTAGAGTTCAAGCATTTTGGTGTCTCGTTTACCAGTGAGGGTAGGATTGAACGGGAGATTGACTGATTGGTGCAGCATCTGCTGAAATGCAAACTCTGTACTGGTCAATCGTGGTAAAGAAAGAGCTGAGGCAAAGGGCAAATTTCTCTATTTACCTGTCGATCTACGTTTGGGCCCTCCCTTATGGTCACGAACTGAGGGTCGTGACTGAACAAACGAGATTCCTGATATGAGCGGCCAAAATGAGTTTCCTCCGCAGGGTATCCAGGCTTTCCTTTGGAGATAGGGTGGGAAGCCCGGTCATCCGGGAGGGACTCAGTGTCGAGGCGCGGCTCCTCCACATTGAAAGGAGCCTGTCGAGGTCGTTCGGGCATCTGGTTAGGATGCCTCCTGGACGCCTCCTTGGTGAGGTGCTCTGGGCATGTCCCGCCGGAAGGAGACCCCGGGGATGACCCAGGACACACCGGAAGGACTATGTCTCTCAGCTGGCCTGAGAACGCCTGGGGATCCTATCGGAGGAACTGGACAAATTGGCCAGGGAGAGGGAAATCATTGCTTTCCTGTTGCCCCCGCGACGCGACCACGGATAAGTAGAAGATAATGAATAGATGAGTTTTTTCACCTCCGCAATATAGCTAAAATTCGCCCTATTCTTTCTCTTAGCGATGCAGAAACATTAATTCATGCATTTGTTACGTCGCGCCTAGACTATTGCAACATTTTGTTTTCTGGCCTTCCCATGTCTCACATTAAAAGCCTGCAGTGTGTACAGAATGCAGCGGCGAGACTATTGACAAGGACGAGAAAGTTTGATCATATTACTCCGATTCTAGCTGACCTGCATTGGCTTCCAATACACGTGAGATGTGATTTTAAGGTGTTGTTAATTACTTATAAAATTTTACACGGTTTAGCTCCTTCCTATCTCGTCGACTTAGTATCACCTTATGTTCCGTCCCGACAACTTCGATCACAAAATGCCGGTTTGCTATCGACCCCACGGGCTAAAAAGAAGTCTGCGGGATCAAGGGCATTTTCCATTCGCGCGCCAGTACTATGGAATGCCCTACCTATGGAAGTTCGCGCAGCCACCTCGGTAGAAATCTTTAAATCCCGACTAAAAACACATCTATACTCAAAAGCATTTAGTTAAATTAGCCTGTCTGCAGCCTTCTTCTTTTTCTTCTTTTTTCCTGCCCCCCTCTTCCGGCCGGGAGAGGGGGCTAGCTAGATGGTGAGGGTTGACTTGACTGCCTCCATTGGGTCCTGCGCTGGTCGACCATCACGGGTTAGGAGTCTAGCCGTCTGCGGTCCACCTGGCTGAAATGCGGGATGGTTCCTGCCCAATGGCTTTGCCTGCTGTCAAGACATCACTGCACTATATAGCACAATATGTTTTCTGTAATTTATATTGTTTCTGTGTTCGGTACATGCAGCATCCACTTCAACCTGTGGGCCTGGAAGGGGGCTCCTCCCACCTGTGGTCCCTTCTGGAGGTTTCTGATTTTCCCCAAATTGGGGTTTTTGAGTTTTTCCTTCCCCTTCTGGGAGCTTTGACAGGGGATGCTGTTGTGTACCTTACATTGAAAAGATGTCTCTGTATGACCTCTTTTCATTCTGTGAAGCCCTTTGAGACTTCGGTGATTTAGGGCTATATAAATAAAATTTGATTTGATTTGATTTGATTTGATGATATGCTGGTTTATTGTTGCTTATGTGATGTGAAGGGAATCATATATTAGGTTGTTATCATTATGTGCTTAGTTCATTGTTACCCATTTATGCAATCCTAGTTCATCTTGACCCTGTCCTTAGATAGAACTGTTGACGCACGAAAGTGTGAGCCGGGACCTTGGCCCAGCTGCCGGTGGCGCCCGGCTGGCTCTTTTGTTGTGTCTTGTAATCTGCTATGCTTCTACTCAATAAAAGCCAGGGGGGGACGGCTGGGCAGTGGAAAACTAGCGTTGGAAGACCCACGAGTTACATTTGCCCAAGCTTTTTTCCCTATGCCGGCATAGAAAAGTCAATCTTGGCTGGTCTGAGTTACTCTTTTTGCTGTTTAAGCAGCTAGGCTTGTCCTAGTCTTCTTTTCTGAGATTTCTCTGACATTCTAACTTGGTCCGTTCGAGCCGGATGGTTAAGAAGCCTTCTCTTCGGTGGACGATCGACGACAGCTGAACCAATCGGTATACCGTCGGAATCCGTTAGATTCTGGAAGCCCTCCTTTCCACGAGGCCAGACGTCGGACACCGCTCACCGGAGGAACGCAAACACCATTCAACGAACCAGAGTGACTCGACCAGCGGAGAGATTGCAAGAACAAAAGGTCAGTCTGACGAGTCTGAATTGTCCACCGGATGTTAAACGGGCGGTCCATCGGACCTTAAACGTGCGGTCCATCGGACCTTAAACGAGCGGTCCATCGGACCTTAAACGAGCGGTCCATCGGACCTTAAACGTGCGGTCCATCGGACCTTAAACGAGCGGTCCATCGGACCTTAAACGAGCGGTCCATCGGACCTTAAACGAGCGGTCCATCGGACCTTAAACGTGCGGTCCATCGGACCTTAAACGAGCGGTCCATCGGACCTTAAACGTGCGGTCCATCGGACCTTAAACGAGCGGTCCATCGGACCTTAAACGTGCGGTCCATCGGACCTTAAACGAACGTCTTGACGGGTTCAGTCTGACGAGACTGGCTGGTCCATTGGACCTTAAACGTATAGTCAATTGGACTTTAAACAAACGGCCTGACTTAAAAAAGAGAAAGTTTAACATCCGGTGCACAGTTGCTGATCATTTTTGTGATGTATGAGTGTGGAATGAATGTGGAGTGGCTGTCCTGAGTGACGGGAAATCTAAAACTGGTGAAACGGTCGTGAGTACAAACACCTGGGGATATCCGCCTTTCGAGGTAGAAGCTCGGTATCCGACACGACACCAGGCACGTAGCATTTCTCCCGTGACGAAGGAAACATAGTTAATCATGAGTAAAAAAAATAAGTCCTCCGAGGCCGCAACTCGGCCCAAGGAGGCAAAATGGGAAAAGGAATGTTGTTGTTTTGTGGATGAATCGAAGGAAAAAGTACGTCGGGCAGAGATAGATAGCAGAGAAAGTACTAAGTATGTGGAAAAATGGAAAATCCAATACGGTTTTTCAGGAGACGTGGATGATTGTGGTGGATTGGAGAAAGTGTTGCGGAAGTTGTCATTGAAGGACAGGGAAAGGATTGAAAACAGTGATGGTTAACAGTGGTTTAAATGCAAGGCTTTAGTTGATAGAGCCAAACCGAAACGACCATGGAAGGTGGCCGAGAAAAAAAGGAAAGCAGATGATGATTTGACCGCAGCCACTAACCTGTCGGCAACTAACACAGCCAGACAGTAAACCCAAAGTAACGGTGGAAAACAGACACCAACAATTCGTACCTGAGTTTACCACCATATTCTTAACACCTGAGGTTTTCAGAGGCGGAGTTGACAACCAGGCAAGACCGTGGCCACGGCAGTAAGACCCTTTTCGGGACTGGGTCTCAGCTCCACATCTGAGTACTGAGGGTTGACATGAAGCCAAAGGAGTGAAGCCATTTGAAATGGTGTGTGCAAAAAGTGTGTCTTGTACGTGCTTAACAAAGTCCGCATATACGTTGTAAACTGCATGTTGTGTGATGTGGATCTGCGTGTGTATCTGTCAGTTTGCTGGTGTGTAACTATTGGTGTGTTACATGTTTGTATGTTAGATTGTTAGAAATAAACAATGATATTTGTTGAAATTTGGCTAAAATACATTGTTAGATCGGGCTTGATCTAGTCTGCATGGTTAAAAGTCAAAATGACAAATTTGAGATGGTTTCAAACCTGAGGTTTGTGGGCAGAAACTGGTCCATTCACAGGGTTAATTCTCAGCACACAGGTGAAATGAGAAAAATGGAAAAATATATTATGGGATCAGTTGAGACTAAATTAAGAATTAGGATGTTTCCAAATGCTAGATTAACTGGCAATGAATAATTAGTGGTTGAAACACAAATAAAATACACAAAGTTGTTGTGTTGTATGTGAGGCTATGCCAGGGGTGGATAGCCAGATGACGTTGAATTATAAATGTTGTGTTTTCATAGCTTAATAACATGTAGGCATGTTGTCGTATGATAGCCAGCTTGGGAGACTGTGGTATGAAAATGAGAAGTGATTGTGAGTGTAAGTTTGTGAAGCTTGCTCTGTTGAAATTTTCACACAGTTTGCTGCATGTGTTGCCGTTATTGTTGTTGTCATAGTTGTGGGAATTGTCGTTTTTGCTAAAGTTGATTTTGTTGTTGTTGCTGTTGTTGTTCTTCAAAGTGGAAAATATTTGTAATTGGCAAATTGATAGAGACCACTGAATTTGTTAGAACAAAGCTGAAGAAAAATTTCAAATAGCAAAATCGATAAAAGAGAAAAAGTTGAATCTGGAAATAGCAGCAGCCACTAAATGACCTGTAGAAAAAATAAAACAGCCAAGTAGACACCAAACAAAGCTGCTTGCGAGAATTGCAGATAACAGGACAAACAGAGGCGCGGAGAGCAGGGGTGGCAATCAGAGGCCTCTGCCTCCCTTTTTGACCGTGACTGCGACCTTTTTTTCGTAATTTATGCTCCACTTTCTGAAAACAGGAATGCGATCCTTCTCTACCAACCACACCTGTATAGAAAATTGCATAGACACGTGATAGGGAGTTGAAGCTCAACCCCTTCCTGCATTGGTTGCAGGACTTCTTTGGCAATTGGAAGGGCGTGGCTGTAGCCATTGCTTCTGTCATCATCTGCATTCTCTTGCTGTCATGTTTCTGCATAACCTGCGGTGTGCCCTGTGTAAGATCTGTGCCACCAAAATCATGGATGCTGTTGGGGTTAGCAGCGCAAGTGACCGTGACCATGACTGACTATCAACCTGTTGACTCTGACCCCGACTCTGACGACGATTCAACAACTGTCAGAACCATTCAAGATGCACCCACGGAAAAGATTTTAGACATAGGATGTTGATATGGTTTGTGATGTGTATATACATGTATTGGACCAAAAGGAGCTTTAGCTTTTGCTTTTTCTTTTTTCCTTGTAACAAGCTCTTGCTTGGGAAGGGTTTCTACCTTTTTCCCACTGGGTTTTTGGGTAGTTTTCTTCCCACTCAAGCAATAGCTTTCGACATCGTTTGATGTGTTTCAATAATGATAATCAGGGGGGATATGTGAAGGGAATCATATATTAGGTTGTTATCATTATGTTCTTAGTTCATTGTTACCCATTTATGCAATCCTAGTTCATCTTGACCCTGTCCTTAGATAGAACTGTTGACGCACGAAAGTGTGAGCCGGGACCTTGGCCCAGCTGCCGGTGGCGCCCGGCTGGCTCTTTTGTTGTGTCTTGTAATCTGCTATGCTTCTACTCAATAAAAGCCAGGGGGGGACGGCTGGGCAGTGGAAAACTAGCGTTGGAAGACCCACGAGTTACATTTGCCCAAGCTTTTTTCCCTATGCCGGCATAGAAAAGTCAATCTTGGCTGGTCTGAGTTACTCTTTTTGCTGTTTAAGCAGCTAGGCTTGTCCTAGTCTTCTTTTCTGAGATTTCTCTGACATGTGATCTAATGGAAGAGTATTTAATTGGTCTGCCTGCCATCGGCAAAATTAGATGAACTCAGATATTCCATACACCAAATCACAGTACAAACTATACATGCTGTACATATTTCCTGTAACTGTAACAGGATGAGCAAATTATAAGAGCAATACATGAAGAGTGTGGCAGTGATGTTGGGGAGGTGTGTTACCGTATTTTGAGGGAGAAGACTTGTAGCTTGGATTTGGTAACACCAGTCCTGGAACATTTGTGACAACATGTACTTCTATTTAATAATTAACATTTTCTTGACAAATTAGGAGGAAATGGCAATCTCTCATGGTACCTTGGTAGGGAATGACTGCTTAACCAGGGGCATAAACCAGGATTTTTCAGACAAGGGTTTGTAGTCAAACAAGTATATATTCCAGGCAAATGTTTCTCTCGTTTCTATCTAGATATGATGTAAAAAAACAAAAAACAAAAACACTAACAAAAAAAAATCCTCTAAGAACAACTGGAGACACAATGTAGAGACTGATAGACTTAATAATCTCTCAACAACGATCCCTTCCTCTCTAAATGAAAAGTGGTTTTTATTCTTTTTTTTTTTTTCATTGAAATCCATTGTCTCCTCAGGAGATTTGTAGAGGAAAGAGGAGATGAGAGGCGAGGAAAGGAGGATATCCTGTTCACTTTGTATGACCTTTGGCATAGGATATCCTACTTAAAATCCCAGGCCGACACTCCCCATTGCCAAGGTTGTGGCTCTTCCCCTGCTGCTCCTCTGCGCCAAGGCTTTCTATTGATAAAAGTGCAAAATCAGACTTTTGTAACACCTGCGTCACATTGTGTCATTGTTCTTGCCCTTTTGTTAGAAGCTTCCCTTGGGAGGATTTTGCTATTTCGTTTAACTCCCAGTTCCTTCCATTTGGACATCTCCAAGCAAACAGAGCCATCGTACAATGACAAAGCCAAAGAATGAAAAAAGAAAAGAAAAAGAAAAAGGTAGACATACAAGTTATCTTACTGCTGCCCAAGGAGCAGATTGAAAAACTTTTTAAAATTAGCGGAAGTATTATATTAATTTATATAAAAAGAAATCACTCATTAAAGGGCAAATTCAATTTATAAACGAGGAGACTCTATCCTCCAAATATAACTGCTTCCATTTCGGAAAAAAAAAAAAATTCTGACATGAAACAAATAGCGTATGCATTTGTCTCTTCCAATATCCCTAACTTATTGTGAACCGTGTATACAACATTTCGGATCCCATGTTGCTATTTTTTTCTCATTCTTTGAACCATGCGGTTTGCTGCACTTTTTTTCTTTTTAACCTGCCACCAGGGGACTGTCTCCCAGTAATCTAAAGTGACAGGAGAAGATGCTACGACTGTACGGATTTTGAGTTTGAACTGCTATTTTAGTCAGCACAAGTAAACACAATCGGGCATGTTACTGTTGTGTTTGTGCAGTACATTTTCTTATGTGACTTCTTTCTCTCTTGTGCATTTCCACTTCCAGAAGTGATTGTTCTCCAGATTTGTTTCCCAAATAACAATTTGACAGATACAATTGAGAAACTAGCAAACAACATGGAAAATACAAAACCAACTACACATACACGTTGGTGTTGCCTGGCAACACAATGTAACAATACTAGCACCAGCTACACCATTTGCGTAAACAGCTGATGTTACCACCTGCGGCTTGTTGTTTACTGTGACCATACCACAGAAGGTGGCTGAGAACAGCAGGGCCAAGGTGCTGTGGGACTTCGGCTTCCAGACTGACAAACAGGTCCTGGCTAACCAACCAGACATAGCGGTGGTGAACAAAGAGCAGAGGAGGGTAGTGGTGATAGATGTGGTGATCCCAGCTGACGTCAAAATAAAATAAAATAAAAAGGAACATGAGAAAACTGAGTATCAAGTGTTGAAAGAGCAGCTGGAACGGATGTGGAAGGTCAAGGGTTGTGTGGTCCCCGTGGTAGTGGGGGCAACCCCTAAACTGGGTGAGTGGCTCCCTGCTTTTCTGACTGCCTTACCATTCAGCTCCATCATCGTTTTCCTGTAAACAACATCACACGTCAAAGTTTGTCATCCACCAAGATTTTTCTTTGAGATAACAAATATTTTGAATAATTCATGAAACCGAAATTAATTTTTCGTGCTTTGTTTTTAGTCATGTTTGATTACCTGTGAGCAGTTTTTGAAATTATTTCTCATAAAGTCTTTAATTTTATATAACATTTTTACTCTTTTTAGCACTTTGCTATTATGCCCTCTACTCTTTTTTTTCATGGTTGAAATCAAAGATGGATTAGAAAAAATAGCAAGGTGAAACTACAAATGCCAACTATAAAATGCGGTGCCACTCCAAAAATTGGGTGAAATATAGAAGAAATGACAAATAATGTGAGTTTCTTGGGCCAAAAAGGCTGGCAAATGCACTCGGTAGCCTTTCCATGTGATTCTGCTGTAGGATTTGGCACAAAACAAAACATTGATCTGTAGAAAATATTCTCTTTCCAAATTTCAATGACCTCTTGTGTGTGCATTGTGAAAACGCATGGACATTTTAAAATGTATAATTAGTGAGACACAAACACTACGAACAAATGATCACATTTGTGCAAATTAACAATTTGAAGGACTTAAAAATAAATGATCAAGGAATTGAACTAACAACAAGTAGAAACGGTCCAAATGAACAGCTGGCAGAGGCTCCAATGCACTTGTGACCCAAGTGTGGATGCATATGTAATACTTTCTCTCTGGGGGAGGGTGATTGCACTAACTCTATTGGTTGAAAACTGGCAGGTGAACGCTTTCAAAGCCAGTTGCGGAGGTTTAGAATTTACGAGCCTAGTTTGAAAAATTAGGGATTAGACTGATGATTGTTTTCATCACGTCTGAAGTATTGCATAGGAAAGAAACAAAAAACTGTACAGTACTTGAATTAGTTATATTCGTTTCACACAGTGACACAGCAAATGAAATCTATCGATATAACCGTATTTCTCTGAGTACAAGTCAAATTTTCTTTTTTCCCCTCATTTTATATTATATATTAGGGAGGTTGACTTATAACAACATAATTGAAAATCAAACCGATTTCTTCACATTTCTGTGCTTGAATAACATGAATTTGAATGTGAAATAAGCCAGGGCTTAAAAAAAAAACAACAAAAAAACGACAAAAACTGTGAAAGCAGTGGCACGCATGGATGTTTGCAGGTGGGGGTTAAAAACACAGCGAAGGGCAACCTTCCACGCTCTGATCTCGCCACAGTTGTCACTTGGGTAAAGAAAGCGTCAGCGTAGCATTTCTGAAGAACTCCATATCAACTAAATAGGGTGGGTCCAAAGATGACTACCCATGGAAGAGTAACAAAGATGTTTGAACAATTGATGGCGTTATAGCCGTACATTGAAATGGGAGGAGCTATTTGGCTTGTCATATAGTGATGATGACTTTTAGCTATGTCAAAAAATAAAGCGTTGAATCATTTGATAATTCTGACATCATTTTGAACATTTGTGTCTACACACATGTATAGATTGCCTTGCTGTCTTATCTTGTTTCCGCCCCTCCATCCTAAAGATAGAAAAAATTCAACATTTGAATAACACACATCATGTATTGTAACTGGACAGCCATCATCTATGTAACCACTATAGCAGTGCTTCTCTATTACATTTTTTTCGCCCCTCTCCACTCGACGTGCTGATGTAAATCAACTTTACAGATTTTTATATGGGTTACAACTTAGTCTTAGTCTGAAACTAAAAAAAAAAATGGAAATTCTTTTTTTATTGCAATTACACTTCACATAACAAAAAATAAAATCCTTTTCCCAGGGGTCCCCCCCCCTCCTTTTCCCAGCCCCCCCCCCCCCCCCCCCCCCCCCCCCCCCCCCCCCCCCCAACTCACGCACCCCTAGGAGAAGCACTGAAGCATAGACTTATAATCACATTTTGGTAAAATTCACACAGATTGCTGTAAAAAAGGGGGGGTCGACTCTTGAACAAGGTTGACTTGTACTTGGAGAAATACTCAAATTACAGAAATATGAAGACATTTCTAATAAATAAATAGCAATTCAAACAGACAGCGAGAGAATCCTGCTGCACTTGCCTGCCGAAAATGCAAACCGATTGAATGCAGCTCGGCGTAATGGCAGTTCTGTTAGTCAATCAGCAATAGCTGGTTGCGATATCAGCTTCATGTTGGTTGGGTGGCTTCCTCTGTGGGCACTGGAATTCGACGCCCCACTTTGCTCTTGCGACATACATTAATGAAGATTTATGACCTAGAGGGTCATTTGACTTTGGAGGTTCCCATAGCAAAACTGCAAAACAAGGTTTGTTAAAAGGTTGCGCTTTGAGACAGAAACAGATTGCTTAATGTTGTGTTGGCACTTCTATGAGCTAGCAAACAAGCCTCAAAATCTCATCACCAGTTTTCCCATTATCGTTATCGTTATCCCAAGGCTATCGAGTGGCAGTTTTGATCCTCTCGCTCAAGACGTGTTTGTAATATACACTTGTAATCACATTTCAGGGGTATCTGTTTTTTATTTGAGACATCAAAGTTTCATTAGGAGAGATCAGTGTGACCCGCAGCTATTGTTGCCTTGGCTCAGCAAAGGTGTTTAGAGAAACCATCACAATGGAACTTTTCACCTGTGTCTGTCTGGCAGCAGATTTAAGCTGGGATAGCAGATTCATCTTCACATTTGGGTTCTGCTGCCGGGCATTCAGTTTTTGTTGTGAGTTTGAAATTTAATCCTCTTAGATATGCAGTGTGGCCTCCAAACAGATAATAAATATGCATGAGTAAACAATACACATTGCTGTGTAGATTTACAACATTCTCTTGGATTTGCATGCAAATAAACGTTATTATGAGTAAATAGCTATGACCAAATACAAAGATGACTGAGCCTATGAGCCATTGATGCAAGCCCCTTCGCGTGTAATAATGGCGAGACGGAAATTTTGATTTGGTGGTCTCTGACTGAAGCCTACTTATACACAACAAACATTCCAACTGCTGCAGATTCGCAACAAAAGTCTGTAGATATAAAAGGAAAAGAGTGGTATTTTTAAATCCTCTAATACAAGGTTTGTCAGAAATCATGTTGATTAAAATATCCTTCATTAAAAATGTATCCACAAAATGATTCGTATTTGGCTGACTTTGAAATATTGCAGAGGAATAATGGCAAAAGAATGAACAGCAACAAAGATCTGTTAGATGAAGTGCTGCAGGCGACAGACTGCAACTTTAATGTGTCAGCGAGGTAACCAGCTTTGCTCACTGTGCCCTGCTGCTTGCAAGCTACAGCATGAATTCAAATCAGGGATGCTAACGCAACAATGGAAAAAAGGCCGGTTATTGCTGAAATTACTGCCTTATCTGAAAGTGCCTTCATCACTCACTCAATTGTACTTCACGAATCACACTGTATTATCTCTTAGCACATCTAGCTGATAGTTTTAATGTTGAAGGTTCAAATCTCTCTTGTAGTTTACCCTAATGGGGGTTGCATATTTGTGTTTGTTTTCTCCTGGCCCTCGGGAGAAACATGCTGTCCATAAGTATGAAGGCGAGTCTGAGTGGAGGTTTTTCTTTATGTGCCCTGTGATTGGCTGACCAGTCAGAGGGTGTACTTTACGTTTCTCCCAAAGTCAGCAATAAGGTCAAGCACAAGCGCTGTAGAAAGTGGAAACAGTAGAACATCAGCCAAATGGCTGGAGACTTTTTGATTGAAACCTGAGGGAAATTTTCAGGTCTCAAGTTCTTAAACCCAATTGTAATTACCAATTATAACACATCAGAACACTGCTACGAAACCAACCCACCTTTGAAAGCCTAACCATTTTGAAATCCCAGCTCACAAATTCTGACAACTGACACTTTTAACTCAGTTTTGAAACCTTTGTTAGAATCAGAACCCAGCATGGAAGTAAAACTTTCCTTTAAATCTTGCCTAATTTTAAACCTCCAGTCACACATTCTGACATCTGAATTTTTCATCTAAAGTTAGGGACAGCTGTCAAAGATCGTGACAGCTTGGAGGGTAAAGCCTCCTTTGAAACCCTGAGTGGCGAGAAGTCACAGCTGGCTGCATGGCTCAGTGGGTTGCACCCCTGACTTCAGAAATGGGTGGAGGATCAAATCCTGTTCAGGGATGTTCTCAGACCCCAAAATTCAAACCTGATTCTGAAAGCCCTTAAAAAAGGGACAAGACAAATTCTCCTTTGAATTCTTACATTAAAAGCCTGTCTTTTAAATGGAAATCAACTACATGCTCTGAGTTCTGCACCGTTCTACATCATGACAGAAACAGTGGGCGAATTGAGTGAAATTGAGAGCTATAATGATGACTCAACTGTATGAAACCTAGACTTTTAACTGCTTTATGAAGCAGTTGAAGAATAATGCAGTGAAACTTTCCAAAAAAGGGCATGTTTAGTTTCTAAAATAATTTTCTTAAAATTGTTCCAAGAATCAGAGTTTTACAATTCAGGCCTAATGCTGGTGACCATGAGTGCAAAAAGAAGAGATACGGTAAACGTCACCTCATAGACTCTATATGCACGACTAGTGTAAATCTTGCAGTGAACATGGTTTATCTCGTTCAAAAGTGGGTTAGAAGCAATGTTTGTAATTTCACAGACGAGTGCGGACCAGCAGATCTCTGAGGGTTACACTACTTTGGGAGTGCTCACGGCCGACTACAATCAGGGCCAATCAAAGGGGCTCCTTTCATTCCCATTGAATGTGGCGTATTTGTGCACTACAGTCTCAACATGGAAGAAACACATCTACACTGTAAAATGGAGACCGTCTCCCAATATGTGTCAGCCGCCAAATGGGAGCTGCCCAGTAGGATGATTACGATTCAGAGGGTTTGATGTTTGCTGTCCACATATGTGACCAGCTGCCTACCCTGTTCTTGCCACTTTGGCATGGTCTGAGTTGCTGAATTAAAATTGTTGCTTCACCAGGTAAATCTCCAAGACATATCTTTGCTGCAGTAGCCAGTTCAGATTGGTGTAGAGCCTGCCAAGTTTTATAAAATGGTCAGCAAGCAACTAGGCAATTGTGCCATTTGAAAAATAGCGATTTTTAAATTATACTTAATCTTAGTAAGTTTGTATCAACATCCAATGTCAGAAGAGATTCTTGCTACCCACACCAGCAACACCAAACAACAAACAATAGTGATATACATTTGATAGATGTGGTAGATTCCAGTCAATGTGTAAAACATTTTTTGCATGTTTACTTATATACTTGTGCTCTAGAGAGAATAAGAAGTTATTGAACATTTTTTGTTTTGTTCTTTTTTTACTTTTACATATTGTCATAATGCGGTACATGCACCATACCATTGCACCAGTATCCTGCTCTCCCATTGGTCAGAATCCCTCATATTCATTGTCCTGCGCTCCTACTGGCTGTGCTGTACAACATAGCTCACTAGTGGACAACTTTCGAGGCCAGCGTCATTATTGGCTTGTGAGTGCGTGATCCGAACAAATTAGGCAATCTACATTTAAAATGTGATTCACTATAAGAAGGATTCTGGATACAAGCTGCATACCGGAACGGATTAAATTTGTATCAAAAGGTTCCACTGTATATGAGAAATCATAATGTCATTAGCAGGCTTGAAGGCCACCAAAGCACCCTTACACAAACTTGCAGGCTTATCACACCTGTCGCGACAACGCAACCCTCTTATCTACTCACATCGAAGCTACTGAAGCCAAAGAGATACTACGAAGAACGCTCTTGATACTAAGAGACTCATGTTACATGGATTATATGGAATGGTTCAGCTTTGGCAAGACTGACATAGAGCTAACGACATCTACAAGGTTTGCTGAACAACTAACGTCTTCCTGTACCTGTGCCAAATGCATTCTAAACGATGGAAGGAAAGCTTGCAGCGCTGAGGGAACAGCAAATAAACTAGCAAATAAAGTACGAGTAAACATTAAAACTAAATATTATTGTGAATAAATGAATGAATGTGTGAATGAATGAATGAATGAATGAATGAATGAATGAATGAATGACTTTATTTGATAGGGACTATGCAGTCATTTACAAGATTGCAGCCGATGTGATGCATGTAAGGTTATAGGAAATGCAAATTCTCAACTCTAGTCCCGAGTTGGGCTCTTCCACAAAATTTCATTTGGGTAAAAACGGGAATTGTAAACCACTCCTGCTCTCATTGGTCAATGTCGAGACGGGAGCCAATCACGTGTCTTGTAGAAGGACTCGTGAGCTGACTGACTCATTGTTTTGCTCAAGCTGTTGACTGCTGAGGACAGTACTCTCCGAGTGAAGCTCACACGCGAATGAGAACGTGCAGCGGAAGGAATATGGTGAGACGAAAGAGATAAAATAAATTGGAATTTTGAGTTTAAACTCTGCTTCCCTGTTATCATGTTTGGTCAGCTATGTGCTCGACTCTAGTTTGTCATCCGAGGATCATTACATCGAGGGAACCTCCGGCCTTTCGTGTTTCCCCATTAGTAAGGGGTAACATTACAGCTACTGTACAAAATTTAATTATTAAATATTTAAGTAAATATGTGTACTGCAGTACTACTTAGCGGATTTCAATAAACGTTTTCCATTAACCATGAAAAACAAGGTAACACTGTATTTGTTTCCAACAGTCTTTGTTCTTCATTTAATAACATCTGTCTTGGCTGTGCAGTCACTGACATTTGTGAGTTATCAGTTTTATTAATATTATTAGTCCAATTAGATTTCAGTTTCTGTGTTGGATGGATTCATTTTGTGTAGTTCTAATTCACCTGATGAGAACACATACTATGCGTTCAGTTGTCAATGTCAATGGGGCAGTTTTAACGGTTGCCCGTCACAACGTGTTCCCTACGATGATCGATGACAAGCTCAGGGTGTGGGCTGTTCACTTATTCGGGTGTGAGTTGGTGTGGTCTCATTGAAGTAATTAAGAGACACCGCCTACCAATCAGTTCTGCCATGCCAGATGGTCAAGGTGTTGCTCACTAGTGCCGCTGCAGAAGTCGCATTTTAAGTGGCATACCAAACGATCTCAGCCTCCTGAGGAAGTGCTTGAGCCTTCTAAAATAACTGTGATTGTGAGTTTCTTACAGATGTAAATGCCCATGCATTTTCAGTTGCTCTGGCATTGAGGTCTTCCCATTCCATCGTGTCCAAGATTATCATCTTCAACTTGTCGATGTTGAAGGTGTAATTTGTATCGGTTTTTAACATTATTATCGTAAACATTTTTTTGAATCATACAAACAGTAGTACAAGGGAACTTCCACACAGTTTTTGTAATTCTCACGAGCAATTGAGCTGGGAAATTTCAGAATACAGTCTGTTTGTTTTAAACTAAAAAGCAAGAGCATTTCAGAAACATCCCTACATTCCATGTTCCATGTTGCTTATTCACATTATGGTCAAGGATAGGATAAAGCATATTAGGTTTGGGCAAGACTTGAGATATTTTATGCATCCTTCTCTCTAACTGCCCTTGTGTCTTCGCTCACTACATCAACCTTCACTTTGATCTTTCCTGGAATCATCCAACCTGACTGTCCCTTCCGATTAGGTCATTTTGAATCTTTTCTCACCTGTTCTCTCAACACCAACACTTTTAGTTTTCACAACTTCCATTTCGATCATGTAAAAGGATGAGAATATTCCTTACAATTCATAGGGTTAGGGTTGAGACAATCCCTCATTTTAGAAACAGTTGACCAGGCACTTAAATTTACAGAACCACTCCACGCATATAGAAAATTGGACACTTGATTTGTTATTCTACTCAACAACCATGTCAGTGACTCTCCCCTTCAGCCTCAATGAACTCCAATTATGGAGCGATCTTTTGCTTGCACACTATGTATGCTGATAGTTCTGGTGCAGTCTACAGAGCCCACTGTGTCATTTGTAGAGTGCAATTCAGCCAAAACTCTTTCTCACATGAATGTTCTTGCTAGGGGCTTTCAATCTCAGGAAGTATTACCAGTCATTGTTAAAAGTCAAATCACAAGTTTTTTTTCCATTGAAGTCTACATTTTTTTTTTATTATGTTCATTACAAAAAGTACATTAATGTGGCTTTGTTTTAAAGACCCTTGAAGACTTTTGAAGACTTTGTGTCCTTAGCAAGGCAGAGGGCACATCCGAGTGTGACATTGAACAGCCCATCAAATAGTAAATGTTTTAGTTAAATGATTGTGGTGTGTAAACAGCAGTTGAGCAAGCAACAATAAAAACAACAACATCTAGCATAATGTCATGTAATTATAATGTAATTATAATTAAGGAATTATAATTTATCTTGCGTCCAGATTTTATTCAAATTTTGTTTAATTCTGGCTCCCTCTGATGAGACTAGACTTGACACTTAAACCATAAAAATCATTATGAGAGTCAGAGACTCTAGAGAAATCTGCATGTGAGTAAAAAGGCCAAATACCATTAAATAAATGTGCATTACCCTTAGGTCCTTCAAGCTCATTGAATTAAAAAACAGCAAAAATGTGAACAATAAAAATCCATGCATACATATTGCCACATGGTCTCAAGAACACTTCAGAAAACCATATTTTTTGTTTACGCAGCTTTTCCTTGCAGCTACAAACAAAGAGGAAAACTACCACGAGAAGCAACATGTATAGCAACAAAATCCAGAAACATCATTGGCTTCTCTGGGCCCAAGCTCATCTGAAATGAACTGATGCAAAAGTCTGCTGTGGTCTGGCGCTTTCACTTTCCAGAGTGTTTATAAAAATCATGGACATCTTGTCCTCTGGATCGAGGAAAAGGACCATTCCAATGGTTATCAGTGCGATGTTCAAAAGCCAGCATCTGTGATGATATGGGTGTGTTTCAGTGCCCTAATGGTGTGCAAATGTTATGCAATGGCCAAGTCAATCACCCGACCTGTATCTGATTGAGCATGGATTTCACTTGCAAGGCTGGGCTCCACAACTCCCTCAAGTCCCAAATAGCCACAGAAACTCTAATCTGTAAGTACTGAGAGCAATTTATTTACAATTTCAATTAGAGTGATCGCATCAATTCATAAAATATCTTAGGAGACTTCAGGTTGAACCTTGGCCAGAAAAAGTCAACACAAACGTTCTAGTGGGAAGATTGCTGAAAGAAAACAGTTTTTTGTTACCTTACTCGCTCGTAGAAACAAAAGAAAGCACAATCTATTTTAAAAAGCACCGAAGGCACATGACGTTCAACTATTTCCAAATGATGTGGCTGGTTGGGGGGGTATGTTGGATCCCTCATACTGCCATCACGGGTCAGCTCTGAAACGGGGCCGATGCCTGAGGGGAGCTGATGTCCATCCACCAATCAACTGTACTTGCCAACAATGAGATCCACCGAAATGTATTAGGATTTTCACTCAGTGCTTTTCAACCTTCAGTACTCAAAACACTTTAAACCAGCGGTCCCCAACCACCGGTCCGCGGACCGGTACCGGTCCGTGGATCAACTGGTACCGGGCCGCGTGGGCTGCACCCGAAATAATGTTTTGGAAATTATTTAATTTAACAGTTCATATGTTTGTGTTTGATCTTTGTTTTTTGGCGCCGCTTCTAGCCGCTGTAGATATTACATACATAGTGAGAAGGATGATGTGGGTTTTAAAGTACTGCTGATGTTGAATTTACTCAAAAGTGTCTTTAATTAGGAAATTAGAAAAAACTTCCATCATGTATTTCTTGGCCACGAGTCAATCAGGGAAAGAAAGCAAATGTGTCCTTCACCCATTGGTTACTTGAAAGACGGACCGCCTTGCAGTGGAAAAGCATCCCAGAATGCTATAATTTAGCAACAATTTCTTTATGTAAAACATTTAAAGAGCAAAATAACAAAACAATCAGCAGTTTGTACTGTAAAGATACAACAATATAGCAAATAAACATGCAAGTCAGTTGATTTATTTTTCAGGAAGCAAAAATGGGTGCGGCGGGCTGATAGACATCTGACGTAATGTCTATCCCGATGATTGCAATGATGAATGAAAATTGCACTTCTGGCATTTCACATTCGCCCTTTCTTTTTTTGTATTTCTGTCATTCATCGGTCCGTTGGCAAAACGGGCTGACGAAGTGCCCACCTCAGTTGTTTGTTACAATGCAACTTTGAGTTTTTTCAAAAATGCTGGGCATAAAAACAAAGGACAATAACTGTTTTGTTGCTAAAATGATATCAATGATATGAAAGGAACTTGCCAAGGCTGATTTATGGATCATTGTGTCCACGTGCCAACAAATAAAATTGACAGGTAAGCCGTTTTGAGTCGTACCCCCTACTGCCTTACTGTTGTCATTGTTTTCCTGACAGTACCTAAACAGAAATGAAAAATAGCAAACTGGGGTCAAATCTCCTCCTTGGGGCTTCAAACAGGTTCTCATATGTCAGAGCTGCTCGTGTCCTCGCTTGAAACATCTCATTTGAAAAGTTCACTTCCTTTTTGTCAAAAAGTGACATGTCATTCCCAAATGTACTTTCAGCTTAGAACACTGACAAATGTGTAATGGCCCTCACTATGTTGTTTTTACTAATCCCCTTCATAAAGGCTTTTAAGTTAGCTTCCTCCTACCTCGCCTCCGCCCAAGTGTATGTCCAAGTGACCAATGAGTAGGAATTGCCTCCCCCTGTGTGCTGCTTAGAATAAATAAACATAGGAAACAGCCAGTCCCAGATCCCTGTAATTAGGTCACTATTGCACACACAAGCGCACATTGTGATGCTGACTACATCATGGCGTGAATTTGTTCTGTGAGGACTGCAGCTGTTACGACAGGATGTCTGGAGAGAGAATGGCAGACTGAGGCCTTCAGTTTGCCGCAGTGTAGGAGTATGGGCTGGGCAAGAACAAAAGGCTTCATTCATCATCTGATGTTCCAATCAAGTACTGACAAAATATCTGCTCATTGTCTTTTCTTGAAGTCTACACTATCTAATACCGTTCCATTAACATTACACCAACGCTGACGTTACGACCACTTTTGCAATCTTGTGATGTGACCAGATCTGTCTTTAGTGTGCCTATTGAGAATAAAGTTCAGTTTGGAGTGACACCAGGGGGCTTTAACTTAACCACATCTTTATTAGAATCCAATTGTTTGCAGAGGTGTGTAACATTAATCCAACATGCTTGGAGCTGTTTCACTTGAGTAAAAATCAGCGTAGTCACATGGTGTAAATGTACAGCTCTGTGGTCTTTCTAGTGGTCATCTACCTAATAACATTTTTGGTTTGGCATTTGCAAACATGCCACATTCCCATGACAAGACAACCATACTCGTTAATAACAGAAACATTTTGATACTGATTGTAATACAGTATAGCTTTCCTTAATATTGTACTTGTTTAAAAAAAACAAAACAAAACAAAAAAAAACATGAAAAATAATATATCTAAATGGATTGAAACAAATGAAAGAAACAGTGCGGTTTGTTGTCGCTCCTTCAGGTGTCCACAAGTTCGCCACCGGTATTTTACAGTCACGGAGAAATTCAAAGGTTTCACCAAATTATCATGTGTGATTTAATATTTTGTAATCTGTAGTAAAATTACTCATTTTTTGCATACAATATGTGTTTTCGTGAAGCTAATGAACCTAAATCCAATGTAATACACTTAATTATTATAATCAATAATTGGCTTGGTTATACATTTAGTTTCACGCTACAGTTTATCTTGTAGTGGCATCAAACAGCGTGAAGTCGCTTTTCTTCAGAAATATCCCATTTATGCATTGAGCTCAGCTGAATTCATTGCCACCCTGTAGCATCCATATCTAAAATTTGCGCATAAGTCAAAACAAAAAAGAGTTTGAACGATGACTCATATTGCAAAAACAATTTACAGTAAGTTGCTTTACTCCTATGTCAATCTGTATTGACTGTATTTGCAAAGTTATTTTTTATTTCTTTTTTCTTTTCATTTCTTTTATTTGCTGAAAACTCAACTATTTGCTTTTTTGTAATCAGGCTTTGTGGTATTTGTAAGCAATGATAAACCTGTTGTCAGCTGGTCTTGTAGTTTGGCTTACCCTGGCAGGGCTTGGTAGCCTTGCAAATAGGACTGGTTTGAGGTAAATGCAGATTTAGTTATTCATTCGGGTAAAAGTCCCAACAGTTTGTACAGTTTTTTTTAATATACTTATATATCTCATTGCATGGGTTCTTTATTGATTGTCTTGCATCCCTGTAATAACTAGCATGTTGTATTTTTTTCTATTAAACAAACTGGTGATATATTGTAATATTTTGCAACATCCCCTGGGGATAAATAAAATTGCCGCTACCTTTACTAATTACATCATGAAGAATCAGGAGAAACACATTCAGGTAAGGCGTTAATATGGTTGTATTCTCTATTAGAAAATCCTCTGTAGAAATAATGAGGCAGGACTGTACTTTTAGTTTGGAATGGAGGCTAACAGCAAGGGAATGAAATTGTAATTAGCTTTTTTTGTTTTGTTTTTTTTCATCTCAATTTAGAGGTACTGAATGTGAAAAAGAATAAATGAAATCAAGTGAATTACTGCCACAAGCAACTCCTCAATGTCATATGACATCATCTGTTGCGAAACATCGGGGAGAAACGATCTATGGCGTATACGGTATATATATATATATATATATATATATATATATATATATATATATATAGATAGATATATATATATATATATATATATATATATATATTAGATATATATATACATATATATGTATATATATATATATATATATATATATATATATATAGAGAGAGAGAGAGAGAGAGAGAGAGAGAGAGAGAGAGAGAGAGAGAGAATAGACATTCTTTTTATTTTTTTTCAAAAGCCACACATCATTGACATCTATGAGCACACATTAAACATTCATTTTAAAAAAATGGCATGTTATTATTATTTCAAGCATGCCCTTGACTGAGTTAATATGTCCCCAGCAGTTGAGAATACTGTTTCAGATGGCACTGAGGTGACAGGAATACTGAGGTAGCACTTTGCTGCACGTGACTCTTATTGCGCACCGCTCAGTACATTTCGTTTTCTGCCATTTTTGCTCTTCAACCGTAAACAAAACAGATCTGTGACAACAGATGTTGTCGCGTTGGTGAAAAAATCTGACAAAAATATAGGAGAAATACAATTTATCAAATACAGTGGGCCCCTGGTTTACAAGATTAATCCGCTCTGCAGTTGGGATCGTAACATGAATTCGCCGGGCAATCCAAACCTATGGTTATTAGCTAGTGCGTGGTAAACCCCAGGTAAAAACATCAAAATTGTGTATACATATTAAAAAATGGTAATAATCTTGGCTAACCAATTAAAGTCTGAATTAAGCATTAAAATGCTCAATAAATACCATATTGGAAGCACTCATATGAGATATACTTTAGCATGTCACAATCTTTGTGACCCTGTGACGCTGACCAATAATAGACCAGGATCTTGGGGAGTTGTGACGCAATAGCAGACCAGCATTGTGGTGACGTAGGCAGTGGCGCGTGCAGTGACGTATGAGCACGGTCACGCACACACACTGACCGCCATGTTTGAGGAGTGTTATGACCCGCGGGCACACACATGTTATATCCCAGTTCCCCTAGGCTGGGTGTAACAGGAGAAAAGTTTTAATGTTATAAGGCGAAAAGGTGGACAAAAAAAACGTTCCGGTCCAAAATCGTAAGCTGAAAAAAAACGTGAGAGAGGGAAGTCATAAACCGGAGTTCCATTGTACAGTGAAATCTCGAGATACGGTCGCCTCTGTACAGGTTTTTTTTCTTCATATTACAAAATTTACTTAGCATATCAAAAAAACAAAACAAAATGGAACAAACCAAAATTTGAAATTTCTAATTTCTCATTTGAAATAAACGTAACGAGATTCTACTGCTCGTTAATATGGCTGGTTGGATATTATTGCGCTTCATGGGAACACATCCGGGAGCTTACTACCGATGACTTGAACACAAGCCCGAGATGTGACTACAATGGCAAAAATGAAGGAAACGCTATCTTCGTGTCGTAAAGTTTTCTTTTTCTGATGTTTGTCACTTTTCCTTTGGAACATGGTCTCGCGTGAAAGAAAAAGTATTTCTACACGTTTAATGTGGTGTTTTTGAAGCGCTTCGAATTATTTACATGTAAAACGCGATACATCATATGAAAAAAATCAAGATACAAACGCCACTCCAGAGAGGACTAATTTGAAAAGCAAAATATTATGAAAATAAGGACGTTTCAAAACAAGAGATGGAAAGAAATAAAACACAGCAGCATCTGGCACCATGTGCTCGGACTTAACTAAAGCTGTGTTTTTTTATTCACTGCCACTACAAGCCTGCTTCCCTCCCATCAGCACAAAAACCTAAACAAAAACACAGTCGGCAAAGATCTGTGGGGCCAAAGCAGCAGTTTGACAGCGATTATTCAGGTCTCAATACAAATGGCCATGTCAGAAAAGTGAGGGAGGGAGACAAAGGAGATAACAGGTTCGAAAAGAGAGAAATATGGATAAAAGAGAGGCTGGAGTTATTGATCAGTGACAGAACTGTTGCCTGTAAGAGAGAATAAGTGAGCAGGAGAGGATGAGGGAAAAGGCTGAAAAGACCCAAAACTGTAGGGAGGAGAAGATCGACGGCAAAGTTTAGATGGAGGAGAAATCAAGGCAAGCTAGTCCTGGGGTGGGAGTGAAAAGCGGGGTGTCGGCGTAATTGATGATGTTGACAGCTTGAGCATTTATTTTAGTGATGTTGCTGCACGGCGCTTCATTCTGGACACCACCTTTCATGTTGGACAAGTTGTGTCACACATTAGCAGACAAGAGAGAGCGAACGTGATTTGTGTAGGTTTTTGTTTAAATGTCTTTTCGTAAAACCAGAGGTAAATCTTAAGTCTCTGTGTGAGGGAGTTCAAGTGTGAGGCACAGATGTGTCTTGCTTTTTTGGGCGTGTGAGTGTTTGTGTGTGTTTATCCGTCAGCTATATCCTACAGGACGGATTATTTCCTAGCCCTTTTCCTGACTGCTCCTATTTTAATCCTCCAGCAAGGCAGGACAGGAAACCCCCTGTGCCTTAGGACCGCCCACTTCACACACATGCAACACAATTTACCTCGGCGTGCCCACACAGACTTTCCGTACCACATGCTGACAGACCTCAACCTTTCCGTAGTTTTATACATACACACTGCTGGCCAGCTGTTGCATGACCCACTAACTGTTTGTGCCTTTGCACGAGTGTGCATGCCTTGTGTGTGTTTGAGGAGACTGATGAGTCAGGACCACACAGAGACAGCAGGGTGGTGCGGCTGGTTGGGGTTACTATAACTATGTTATTTTATCCACCATATTGTGGTCTTTTGTCAATGACACATCTGCTTCTTCACAATCTTGCTCACAACACACAGACACACACGCATACACACGCAAGGAAACCCTGGCCAGCTGAGCGGGGAAAAAAACCTCTGACTTCCTTCGTTTCTCCCCGTTTATTAATGGAGTGTGGATTTGTTGGGCACCATAACAGCTACTGTGCAGGATAGCCTGTCTGGACGCACATGCACACACACACATCTGTGCTTGTCTTTTTCTTTTTTTTTTTCATCTTGCTCTCATTTCTTATACAAGAAATCTGCCATCTGAATGGGGATGTGTCTGCGTTTTACTATCCCCATAGACTAATTGCGCTTGTGTAAAACAGAATTAGCTTTATGTGTGGACACGTGATGTCACCAAGTTAAATCAAAGAAAGTTATTAAGACCGTCTCTGTTGTTGCTATGACGACCCTGTTCTCACTCTGAAGATGTTAATCATAATATTGAATGTACATTTGCTGACTTGACCTAACTAACCTCCGTCCACGGACCTTTTTTTCCCAGTGACTTTTTTTGTGTATCAATTTTCTTTCTGTTCTTAAACAGTTTCCTGGCCAGTGACTCTAGGCTAGTAAATTTTTATTTGTCTAAACCCACTGAACTTGAGATATGTGTGTTTACACTCTGCATTATTCTGCTGAAGATAATGACTCAGCCTCCACATCTTTGACTAATTTGTTGAATATGCCTCAAAATTCAAACCCAAAAAATATTTATTTCATCATTAGGTTTGAATTAATTAGGGTGGCATGGTGGAAGACTAGTTAGCACGTTTGCCTCACAGTGAAGATGTCACAGGTTCAATTGTGGCTTCTGCCTTCCTTTGTGTTGTTGAGTGCCAAAGATTGTTTGTCCGTGTGTGCCCTGCAATTGGCTGGCGACCAGGTTAGGGTGTCTCCCACCCACTGCCCGAAAACAGCTAGGATTGCCTGCGGCAGCAAGAAAATGGATGGCTGGATGGTTGGATGAATAAGATCTAATTACAAAATTAATATGTGTGTTTGTTTTCAATCATTTGGACATCACATAAATACATTTGTAAATAGTTGACACAAAGTTTCGAACATAGTACGTCGCCTTTTGCAAGACCCCAACATAAATACCTAACAGAGGTGAGCATTTTACAATTTTTGCCGGTCCATCATTTACATTTCCCGTTGTCTTTGGTCTGTCGCTTTTGGAAGTTTATCCAAACTGTAATCGTATGTAAATGGTACTTCTGTCACCACATCAGTTTCCAAAGCGGGGGCTCAGATCTGTTTGTTTAAAGTGCACATCTTGTGTACATTTATGTTAGTAAATGGCATGGCTTTGGACATATTTTTGAAGGGGGGGATGAGGGGAATGAAGTGAGGCCACACTCACATCCTGCTCTCTGTTTGAAAACTGCAAAATGCCTCTATACACTTCTGAGTAGTCTGTGCCTCTTCTGTAACAGGAACATTGGGCTCTTTGGAGAATGTTTTATAGCATAATTTTATTCCTATTTAATATCCTAAAAAAAACTGCTCCACTTTCTGTGGATTTTAGTTTTGTGTAGTGCACATCAGAAACAGCACTGTGATTATTTAAAGACTGACAGATTACAAGTTTTAACACACATGAGACTCATTAGGAGACGCGCATAAGTTTAACATGTCTCTACGATCACATCAGAGTTGGTCTTCAAATGATTCTCTGAACTGCAATTCACAATTTAATTTCCCACATAAGCTTTGACTGTTTTTATTCATTACCTCTGTCAGTTTCAAGTTATAATCAGTGACCACTGAGTTGTGTTCTTTCATTAACAAAGGCATTGCAGGTTTTCGAAATGGATTGCCACTGCATGCAGATTCTACCTTTGCATTTTATTTTCTTGATTGGTTTCAGGAACCGGTGTTAACAGGGACAGTGAGCATTTTTGTAACAGATTGAGCTTAATTACGCATTATAGAGCAATACAGTGGTTGGGAAGCTAAGTCGTTTAAAGTGTGACTATACCATTACTACTGGTAAAGCTTGCTAAGTATAGCAAGAGGATGTAACAATAAGGACCATATCAGGTACATAACCCACTTGGACCAAATTTAGCAGGGGTCTGGGGACACAAGGACTATCTCAGTCTTTCTTGTTGCCCTCTGAGGAAATAAAATGATGATGAAGGGAAGATTTCATCTTATCCGGGTGTGGAAAACATAAATGATACACTCACTGAATGAGTTGTGAGGGAGATGGTGGGTGGGGGCTGCTCAGGGGAGAGTCGACGTTGAAAAAAGATGAGAAAATGCGTCTACAAACACACACATACACACACACAATGGTGCACAAGCGTTTGCATTCGTCTGTTATAAACACATTGGTTCCGCAGACAGGAATACTCACTCTCTCTAGGTATCTTTTGATGTGTTGACAGTATTAGGAGTTGACACCAAGAGGAAAAAGGTTTAAGGGGAACGCAAACAAATTTAGATGGCATAAATTGCCCCTCTTGTTGTACTGCACTCCTCCACAAACACCTCAGTTCTGTCATTACACTCCATTACGCCACCCATGCACAGACAAAAGAGTTCTCTACCTCTGGTAATGGGAAATCAAGCAACCGCAATTGTGCATTGTCCACCATTAGTCTCACTGTCCTGAGGGGGAAGCTGGGGCTTTGTGGGCACAGACCAAGACGGAGACGTGTGATTGAAAGGAAAAAGTTCTTCATTCTCTTTTATCAGTTTTTCAAAATGTTCGATATATTTAAGGATGTATTCACACAAGAAAAGTCCTTCAGTCTAACTTGTTTAGTCCAGATCAAAAGCTTAGTTTTTTTTCCCCCTCATTTGGTGCCCATTCACACGATACATTTTGCAAGCAAACTATAGGTAAGTAGATCAAAACATTTGTCTTATGTTGACGTTAATGAAGTGTGTTTTCAGCAAGCCTGCTTGTAGGAGGTTCTCCTTCGCCCTATGTTGAGGGAGGAGGAGAGAAAAGGACAGCGTCCATCACAAACAACCTTGGCCAGGCTATACTTGATACCGGGGCACAGCACATTTGTACTAGGGCATGCACCCCAGTAAAAGGGGTTTGATGTTGACTGTGATTGACATCCTTTGCTATAACGATGGCCAACGAAAACCAATGATTGAAAATAATGACGGACAAACGGTTCTCACTCTTTGAATTCCAAGGTATCGTTTGCTGTTTATGATGACTGTCATATCGATAGCAGCATAACATCACATGCTGCGTCACAACATGCCGAGCGAAACAGTAGTGCAGCATGGCTCCTCGTGGTAAAATGACCCAGGCAAGATAGATACCTATACTCGGCAGCAATTAATAGATGGGACTTGATCTCTTTGACCAGAAGTACCACAGGAGAATGCCCCCAAACCTAATGAGAAGGCCAGCCAGTGCTTCAAAATAATCTTACAATAACAAATTATGAATGGAAACAAATGGCCTTACCGCACTTTTATTTTGAAGCTCCTCTTGGAAGCATGGTGCCGACAATGGTCTATGTGACAAACCTTTTGCTCCAGGAGAATGAGCAAGTATTCTCGACTTGTGAATAACACGCTGTTGTTCTGAAATCATGTTTAATCGTCAACCCAAGGTGCTAAAAATCAATCAATAAATGAATAAATGAATTTTTACTCTGACATTTTATGGTACCTATTGCCAGTGCACATCATATAGCAATAATTAGCCTCTAGCTTGCAGCACTCGCATGCTACGTAATGGCCTTAGAGGGCAGTTGGATTACTTCTCAAATGCGATATTTTAGTTTTTCAGTTGAGGATAAAGTTGATACAATATTGTCAGATAAAACAGAGACAGTTTGTAAGCATTGCAAACAAGTAACCGTAAGTAATGAGATGATATCTGTTTATTTTTTGAGAAGTGTGCTGAGACTTACGGGACAATGCGTTGCCTGGCATGCTCCCGTATCATAGTAAAAGCCAAACGTTGTGAGGAAGCCTGCCAATAATTTGAAATAAACTGTACTTACTGTATGGTACAAGTAATGTATGACACGAGCTGGCCTTCCAAGCCTTTATTTTGAAGTTCCTCCGGAGGCATAGTTGGGATAACGCTCAACTAACTTGATGATCTTTGGCTCCCAGAGTGAGCAGACTGATGTGAACAACGCAGTGTTGTTCTGAAATCACATTCACACGATGTTGTTCTCACATGAAGTTCAAACTGTCAAATCACGGTGCTAGGAAAATACTATTTTTGTAATCATTTGACATTCTTTTCTTTTTTTTTTTAGACTTTGTGCCGGGGACCATCAATAGCTAGATCGTCAACTGGGTTACCAGGGCAACATATTGAGCACACTTGCTCTAAGTCAACGACATAAAACAAAGCAAATCCTAAACTATCTGTTTATTCTCCCAATTTTTTTTTCATAAAAGATCCAATAAGTAAAGAATTAAATCATCATATAGAATCAATAATGGAATCGGAATCTGAAAAATTCCCATCCCTACTCCACAAGGAGAAAAAGTATAAAAATGAAATTGCCAAAGAAGCTGGATGCTCTCAGAGCATTGCTTCAAAGTACATACTATTAAGAGGAAAAAAACAAAAGTACACAAGTGATAAGGATAATTTCAACCAGGAGGCAGTGGACACGCATAAGTGATGGGTAAGCGTGTGTTCATCAAGAGCCACCGTATGCAGATATCTGCATGACAGCAGCTACAGCTGTATAACTGCGTGTGTGTCTAGCCACTCCTGAACCAAAAACATCAGAAGTGTCTGTGCTAGGCTAAAGAGAAGAAGTGCTGGACTATGGTGTAGTGGTCTCACTAAGTTTGCATTTAATTTGGAAATCAAGGTCCCAGAATTCTGAGGTAAACTGGGGAAGCAAAAAAAAAATCAAGATACAATTCTAGTGGAAAGTTTCCACAATAATGGTTTGGGGGGCCTAGTCGTTTGCTGGTGTGCGTCCATTATCATATATCAAATCCACAGTCACCACAGCCGTCTATAAGGAACTTTGATTTTATGCTTCCCGCTGCCAATGCGTTTTTGGAGACATTGATCTTATTTTCCAGCAGGCACCTGCCCACAAACTCAAAACTACCAACACCTGGTTTAAAAGCCATGGAATAACAGTGTTTTATTGGGCGGAATATGCATCTGACATGAACCCCATTGAGAGTAGACAAAAGAAACTTAGAAATGCAGACTTTATTCAGTATATCAAAACAACTTGGATTTTTCCAAAGGCTGACCACCTTCATGCCATGCTGCCTTGATGATGTCATTAATGCAACAACAAAATCCATTATCATTGTTTCACGCAGGGTATGTCTACTTTCCGATGAAAAGTAAATTATGATGATAGAAAATTATCGTAAAAATGATAGAAAAATGATAACATGTATTCATTGAACCATCTGTATTCAAAGATGAGCTTTTGTAAATTCCTGTATTGCAGATTTTCTTTCTGGGGCAAGGGGGTTGCACGCACCGGACACTGTAACTGCTATCAAAATAACCCTAGCGCTACGTTGTGCAGCTATGTTTTTACATTCACACTGGCATTCAGTGCCAAAGTAATTGTTTATCAACATCAGAATTGTTGATCCATATACAGGGGTGCACATTATTTTTTCGTTGGTTACTCACATGAGTACCCTGACGTAGCGTTAGGTTTGGATCCTTTCTTTCATTAAAACGTCTTCCACGATGCCATTCTCAGTCTCACTCCCACATAAAGCACACTGTCTGTGTGCTTTGAGCGATGTTGCGCTCTTCAAACTTGCGTCCATGAAAATTTGGCTAAAACATGACATGGCTAAAAGTTGGTAGGGTATGCAAACATGTAAAGTGAAGCATGCCATGCTGTGCATCCATGATTTCTGACGCACACGCACACCCGCATGTACGTTCTATTTGGGCGTCACAGTGTTAATATTTTTAGCAGTATTTCCAAAGTCCCAAGTTTTTGCAGTACCCATCATCACTATGTGTCAAAATTAAATTATGTCAAATTCTGTTTTATTTGTAATCTTTAATGTCAATCAATTCATTTTTTTATACAGGGTTATTGGCATATTTTTTTATTTAATAATCATTTACATTGCATAACTGAGCATGATTGCACTTTATGTACAGCGCATTAAATACTGTACTGGATTTTTGTTGTTGCAGTATGAAGAGCCTTTGAGGCCTTAATGCTGTTCTTATGAAAGAGTCAGTAAAAGAAAATAGCTTTAATATCTGATGGAAAAACTAACCTCCATTGTAATTTACTATATCTATAACTGAGTTAGAAAATTGCATTGAAGTGAATTGAATGTTATGAAGACTTGGCCGAAGACATATTACTTTACAAATCAAGTACACTCTATGCTATGAAATGTAATGCAATAGTTATTGAATTGTAGCTTTTTGAGTCAGGGACACATGGTACAAATGCAACAGTTATTATCACCGATGTCAAACATATGGTGTAAATACTTACATCATGATATATATATATATATATATATATATATATATATATATATATATATATATATATATATATATATATTCCTGTCATAACAACACATTTTCCAGGATGAATATTTTCTTCAAAACTAGTACTATAAAGAGGGATGCACATTTTTTTTTTTTTTAGTGTTTGGTACGCACTTTTTCTTTTATTCAAAGGTCTTCCTCAATATCATACTCAGTGTTGCAACCACATTAAGTGCACAGTATGTGTGCGAACAGCGACAACATGTTATTGAAGCCTGCGTCCTCAAAAACTTTCATAAGTCCATCACTTACATTTTGCGTGGTTCGTTCAGGGCCCAGTTCAATTAGTCCAAGGAAGTTAGAGGTAAATTCTTAGAAAAAGGTTATTTTTCAAGAAATTTAACAATTGCTGACAAATAAATAAACACCGTATTTTCCACACTATAAGGCGTACCCAAAAGCCTGATTTCTTTTTAAAAAGCTGACTGTGCGCCTTATAATCCGGTGTGCCTTATATATGGAACAAATCATGTGCTGACTGCCTAAACTATAGTTTATGCCTAAAAAGTCCAGGTCAAACCGACCTGGCCTGAGGGTATTAAATCCGACACGGCCCTGCGCGATTTGCAGGCCCAACACAATTTTTTTTTGGAGGACTTAAGAGTGTGTGGCCCTACACTCATGTTTGTCGTTTAAATTTCCCTGACTTCCGTTTATTCCTAACTTCTTTGTGCTCTATATCGTAACAGCGGGTCAAAAATATATACTGCACGCAGAGGAAAAAATTAAAAAGACAACGGCGCCAGCCTTCACACGCGCTTGGCTCCAAACTCATACCGTTGCATGTTTGACGTTTAAATTTCCCTGACTTTCATTGATTCCTAACTTCTTTGTGCTCCGTATCATAACAGCGGGTCAAAAATATATAATGCATGCAGAGAAAAAAATGAAAAAGACAGCGGCGCCAGCCTTCACCTGCGCCTGGCTCCAAACTCATGCCATTGCATGTTTGGCGTTTAAATTTCCCTGACTTTCGTTTATTCCTAACTACTTTCATATTACTATTTCAAATCACAAGAATTGCGGCGCAGCGTTCACAAGTGCATGGCTTGATCTGGATCTATTCTGCGCTCTGTTGCTCGTTTTTAGTAGTTAAATAGCAATTACGAATAACGCATTCTCTGTTTTATCAGATTTTTTTTTAACAAGAAATATTTCTTAGTATAATATCCATACAACGCTTATATTGTATGAATAAAGTTTATATTCTATTTATAAAGTTGGATGACTTTGCTGATTGTTTTTAATACATTCCCTTTAGTAAAGCACCGTCTAGTGGCTGCATAACACAACTCTATCTAGTGGATGCATAATGCCACCCCAGCCAGTGCTATGGTTTCAACTCTATGTGCGCCTTATAATCCGGTGCGCCTTATATATGGCGTTTTTTTTTTTTTTTTTTTTTAGAAACTCTGCTGTTCATTGATGGTGCGCCTTATAATCCGGTGCGCCTTATAGTGCGGAAAGTACGGTAAATACATCAACCTATTAATTATCCTGAATGATGAACAACTAACTATATGCACGCACAAACTCACCTAAAGACAATTTAGAGCGTCCAATTTACCCAGCTTGCATGTTTTTGGAATGTGGGGAATGTGAGGAAATCAGAGTGTCGGGAGAAAGCCCATGCGGGCACGGGGAGAATGTACAAAACCCACATAGGTAGGCAGGTTCTGGAAACGAACCTATGACTTTGGTATGTGAAGCGGTTGTGCTAACCAGTCTTCAACCGTACCATCCTAAATAAATACTGTAAATACAACTTATATGTTGCACATGAACTGATGTGTTTAGAAACATACTTGTATAGTGATTTCAGGCAAGCAATGTCCTTCGACGTACTTAAATTGGAGAGAAACAGACGTGGCCTCATTGACAGTTTTGGCACTCAAAATGTATACCTAGTGCAAGGACCATCTAATCGTTTTCTACATGTAGATAAAAAAATTTCCCCCCACTGTGCAGTAAAAAATGTCATCAACACTGCTTTGCCTTTAAAAAAGAAAACAACAAATCCATCCACACAAATAACATACATACACATTTACAAGCTCATAAGTGTCCTTAAAGAATAAAAAGGCAAATTTAAACAACATTCAATTCTCAGCAAAAAAGTTTTAACCAGATCTATCAATGTAATGACATATCCTGTACACCTGTACAGTTTGGACTACTTCATACATAGCCCCTTTGACGGTTATATGCTGTGCATGTGACCAACATTGCTTTAAAAATGTCGAATGCCATCCTTGTTATGGCGTTTTCATCATTTTTATCTAACTCCAAACCCCCAGGTATCATGTTCTTCTTTTAAAGGAAAAACAAACAAACAAAATAATTTACAGTGCATAGCTGTTGAAAAACACCAGCCTCAATTGCTGTATCTATGAAATTCCTTTTTAATTGATTTGTTTTATGAATTGCTGTGTTAACTGTTTCACACAACCTATGACTACCTGATCATCTCCTAAGGTATTTACATGCAAATCAGGAAAACATAAAATGGTTTGAGAACAAATGATAACAATTTTTGTATGTGCCTTCCATGTTTTAATGACAGTCAGTTAGCTGCATGCAACCATTGTACAGCCTTTCACCAAGTTTCAGTGATAATTAAAACACCTCAGTCACAATCAACAATTTGCAGGCAACTGTAATCCCAAATTACATGTTTTATGAGACACAACTCCTGCAATGGAAACGCATTCAGTAGTGATCTCTTCGATGATGAAGTTAGCGTTATTTTGCGTCTGTATGGAGTCATCATGCTGCAATGAGACCGGCCACCACTTTCCACAAGAAGATGATTAATTATCATGCTCTGCCGTAACCATGTGCGCTCGTGTCTCTGGTTTAGCACATGAGTACAAAAAAGGAAAGAGTTGTACACACAGACTAAACAGAACACAGACGAACCGAACTAAAACAGTTTCGCCGAACGGTCAATTTTGGTTGTTCCACCTAATAGGTCTTTATATACTTTGATTTTTTTTTTTTGCCTTCTATATTCAGTGTCGAACGAAAGTGCATTGGGTGCGTTCTAAAACAATAACAAATTGAGGTTAATTGATTGTTTAAAAGAGCTTTGTACTTAGTGGAATAAGGAAATATCAATTTTCCAAACCGGCTTTGGCTCTTGTCTGCTTGCCTATTTTTACTGGTTTGGTCTTTGCCCAATTCGTCATCACACCATAGATAATTGCGCTTGCTAAAATATCTTTGGAAACACACATTATTTGTGTAACTAATTTACAACCACTTGGTCACTAGAGAGAATAATGACTCATGTGTTGGTTGTAGGAGTTGCCCCCACAATGCAGAGTCATGGTGAAAAGATCACCTCACATGATGCTTGAAATATATTTTAGAGCAAAAGGACCAAATGACGTTCATGGAAATTAGTGTTCAATGTGCAATTTGGCCTAACCATAAATTCCTAATGATAGGGAAGGCAAACAAAAGTCACCTGGGGATAAACATAGTTTTACAGTTTTTGGCCTTGCTCAGGGGTCAGCATACACCTTAAATATTCATAGAACCATTTTGACGGTCACCCACAGGAAAAACCAACACTGGGAGTCACAGAATTGTTTTTGTTGATATCTAAAGTGAGGAAAACACTGCATGGAAAAAAAAATACAATAAAATGCCCTTTTAAGTAAAGCCGAAATTAATTAATTTACCTACAGCCACCCAAAAGGCATCTTATGTGGCTCTGCTGTCCTGTTGAATTGAAGACTATTTATCTTAAAGTAACATATATTTGCAAAATAATAGACAATTAAATATATTTACAGTACTAGTCGAAACTTTGGAAACTCCTTCAAATTCAAACATTCTCAGACACATCAAGAGGTCAAGAAATTAGTTATTTTGTTTTAAGAAGCAGCTGTGAATTCAGAGTCATTAAGAAAAATTCATGTAAAAAAACTGACTGATGAAATTCCACAATATGTCAACCTATATGTAAAAAACAAACAAACAAACAAACAAACAAATAAACAATGAAACAAATTTAAAAAAATGCCAAGAAAAAAAAATCTGAAATTCAACACACATAATGGGTTGTTTAACATGTTTGACTTTCGTAAATGTTTTCTTGCATGTGCTACATAGTTTGCATGACTTAAGTAAGTGACTTGTAATATCAAGGTGAATAAAACAACAATAACTAAAGTTATTGAATTTGATGGTCCAGGAAGATTATTTTATACCATCTGCCGCACATTACCTCAAGTTTCTCGCCTACTTTTGCTGCATCTATTGCTCAGTAGTGTTTTCAATTAACATTTTCCATTCCCGAGGTTTTGCGGTTCTTGTTACAGCGAGTTTTAGTTGATATTTTCTTGGTTCCTGTCATCCTACTGCGCCCCCCTCCGCTTTCCTGCGTAAATTTTTGGCCTCGATGTTTTGTAAGTTCCTCTATTAGTTATACTTTCATATTTGACCTATCTTCAAGTCGTACTTTGTCTTGTTGGAGTTTTTATTTGATCCACGCAGAGCGCGCACTTTTTGTTATTAAACATTTCAAACTAGCCTTTTCTTTTTTGTTTCTGTTTGCCTCGGGTCCACTACCACTCCGAGTGGGGAAGTTAGGCATAACAGCTTCTCCTTAACCCTGGGTCCTTCGTGTGTTTAAAAATGTGCAAGTGAGTGTATGTTTGGGAGGAGGTATTAGGCGAGCATTAGCGGGAAGGAAATCGAGAACCCTGAGATTTGGTTACGAGAAACTTGAGACCTATGAGAGACTGACGCTTTGAAACAAAGAACAAATGTCAGTTGTTCAACTGATGTCTTCAAAAAAGACTGTAATCAAATTCACAATGTAGAATAAATAACAAACATAAGTAAAAATAGAAACACAGGGTGAGTGTGAGGTTCGATGTACAGAGTGCATGGTCCGGGAGCCAGATGCATGACACTACTTCATTAGTGAGTACGTATCTTGACCTATCGACATTCACATCAGAATGTCTAATCTCCACGCATTGATTGGCTGACCTCTGAATGTTACTGCTCCTCATTGTTTCAGAATCCCTAAACTCCTACGCGCTGCCATTCGACCACCATTATCCTTTCAGTAATAAACTTGCACGAATGAGTAGAAAGGACAGGTGGTACGCATGCAAAAGCTCATCATACATTTGGAAGCAGGGCCAACAGTCTGAGATATATATTTGAACTCAGTGCAAGGTAAACGGGTGAAATTGTTTTATTTTTGCCATGATGGTTGGCTTTGTTTTATTCAGCAATAGAAGTTGGCTTTGAATTTGAATCTTGCCCTTCACAGCAGAAGGAGCAAAAGTGGAATTTTGATTTGTGCCACACTCTTCTTATTTTTTATGAAAATCAATAACAGCATATTGGGCTGATCTCACTGAAGCACCCTCTTAATATACACTGAGAAGCGCATTGAGAAAGCTTCCATTTTACTTCATACTCGGATAAAACAACTTTAATTCATGGGGTAATATCACAATATGAGTAAGGTGGCTCATAACAGCAGTTACAAATATATATATATATATATATATATATATATACACTGTATTTTTCGGACTACAAGCAGCAACTTTTTCTTCATGATTTGAACCCTGCAGCATATAGTCCAATGCGGCATATCTGTTGTTTTTTATTTTTTATTTTTTTGCTAGCCACCAGCAAGCAAATGTACGTATCTGTTCAAGGTTTCAAATTATGGTAAAATTCAATCAATCAATCAATCAAATTTTATTTATATAGCCCTAAATCACCGAAGTCTCAAAGGGCTTCACAGATGAAAAGAGGTCGTACAGAGACATCTTTTCAGTATAAAGTACACAACAGCATCCCCTGTCAAAGCTCCCAGAAGGGGAAGGAAAAACTCAAAAACCCCAATTTGGGGAAAATCAGAAACCTCCAGAAGGGACCACAGGTGGGAGGAGCCCCCTTCCAGGCCCACAGGTTGAAGTGGATGCTGCATGTACCAGACACAGAAACAACATAAATTACAGAAAACATATTGTGCTGTATAGTGCAGTGATGTCTTGACAGCAGGCAAAGCCATTGGGCAGGAACCATCCCACATTCCAGCCAGGTGGACCGCAGACGGTCGAACTCCTAACCCGTGATGGTCGACCAGCGCAGGACCCAATGGACGCGGTCAAGTCAACCCTCACCATCTAGCTAGCCCCCTCTCCCAGCCGGAAGAGGGGGGCAGGAAAAAAGAAAAAAAGAAGAAAGCTGCAGACAGGCTCAATTAACTAAATGCTTTTGAATATAAATGTGTTTTTAGTTGGGATTTAAAGATTTCTACTGAGGTGGCTGCGCGAACTTCCATAGGTAGGGCATTCCATAGTACTGGCGCGTGAATGGAAAATGCCCTTGATCCCGCAGACTTCTTTTTAGCCCGTGGGGTCGATAGCAAACCGGCATTTTGTGATCGAAGTTGTCGGGACGGAACATAAGGTGATACTAAGTCGACGAGATAGGAAGGAGCTAAACCGTGTAAAATTTTACAAGTAATTATGAAATTATGAAATAAAATTATGAAATAGAACTGAAAAGATGTGAATCAATGGCTGTGCTTCAAAAGAGTTTTAAAAATATATGATTAAAAATATATGTCTGAATTAAGTAAGAGACTGTATAACATTTTGGGTAAATTTTGTGACATGTTCATTTTATATACAGTACACACTATATATGATTTTACTTATCTATTTATGATTGTATATATGAGTTATGTGCAATGCGTTTTTATGTTCACTAAAATAATCTATCCAACAAAGGGAGATAAAAAAAAGATATTGAAGTATTGATTTCGATCCTGTTCCGTATTTCGTTAGTGTTGAAAATACATTTTCTATAAATATGCTGGGACTAAACATGTAGAGATGTTGAGTATGTTTAAAGAGAGGATGTTGCTGTTGGCAGACAACTACAAAAAAAAGTTGAATAACCAAACAAAACAAAAAAAAAATCTAAACTTCCATGTACCATCATTTTGCGGAAATATCTCATTTTATTACCTGCGGCTTATAGTCCAGTGTGCCTTATCCGTGACATTTTTTTCCCCTCATATTTTGCTGTTGCGGCTTATATACCGGTGCGGCCTATAATCCGGAAAATATGATTTTATACTACTTTTATATATACTACTTTCTCCTCTTTGCAACTTAGACATGGAGCTCCAAATGTTTTTATCATGATGGCGCCCACCGTGGCTGCCGTCTTCTGTTTGCTGAGGTGAACAGAGTAAGAATTTCACTGTGTGGTTTCATGCTATACATGTGACAGTAATTCTCTACAAAATAAGAACTCTTGGCTCTTTAGCGCCGCCCCCATGGCTGGAGTTTCTTCAAAAACTTCGGAAAAGATGAGGCGATTTAAAAAAAAGCCTAAAAGAAATATCAAATTTCAATTCTGTCAATGAAGATTTGTATCAAAGCCTGCAATGCGCATTCCTTTCGATGGCTTTTAATTAAAAAAAAAAAAAAAAATCATTAAATGGCATGTGTTTAATGAGCCATGGATCCCAAAGGGAAAGAGGAATCTAAAGGACGGAAACATTTGCCTTCATTGCCAATGCGGAAGTATTGCCTGCATGGTTGTTTTCTCATGAGAAAATTGTCAAATAAAAACATCATACATGCCCGATGTTGAGCTGTCTAGTGATGTCCGAAAATAGACACATGACACGCATAGGAAAACAATCCTGTCATAGATGTATATTAACAACAGTTATTAACAAACTGGCTTTATTCATGAAGGGATTTCAGATTTTTGTCACCATATACAGTATTTGGAATGATACAGGGAAATTTGATTCTGCTGCTCAGGTTAAATTTGCATAGCTGAGTAGTCATGTGGTGCTTCATTCTCTCCTAGATGCATGCGCTGCAGGGAAAATAAACATTTTATCCTCAAGGCTCATAAATGGAGTCTACCTAGTCATTGTGATACAGTAGTGGGCTAATATAGCTCATATAGACACTTGCGGCATGTGTTGTCTTATTTTAAAGTGCTTAACAAATAAAGGATTGGATTGGATTAAAAGGCTGATTGAAGGTTTTCAATTTTGGGGGGCTCGAGACAGATTCGTTTTTTTTGGTTTAACATGGCTCTTTCAACATTTTGGGTTGCCAATCCCTAAATTTGAGATTTTAGAATGCATGTTCAATGACTGACTGTGTTACCCATACTGTACAAGATTTGACACCATTCTCATCCACACCTCATTCATGTTTTTTATTATTATTATTTTGTCTTTTAAAATGATAAGTCTGTAAAACGATCCTTTCTATATTTTTTTTGCCCCGGAAGAGGATAAGTCACAACAGAAGCTTTTATTCAAAGAGCCTTTCGACAGCTGAGTGGTAGAATGATATCGTTCCTGAATCAATGAGCAATTTAATTTCATGTGCCATGTTGACATTTAACCAACAGAGGCACAAAGGTTAATGGAATTCCATATGTATGCACAGACGACCCGCAGAGTGGTTCATTGTGTTTGTGATGCTACTTAGCAGGAAAAAAAATCTAAATAAAAGGAGAAAATCCTCTTTCAGCTATGCCAAAGAAGCACACTCACAGAAGGTCGACAAGTGTTCTGCATTTCAATAGCTTTTTTTTGTCTAACACAACCTTTGAACATATTTTTGTTTGCAGCTACGCTTGTATATGGAAGGCAATTTATTTTTGAACTCTCTTCTTATATGAAAGCCGCATGTGTTTTCGTTGCGTCTTCGGTTTTTAAATTATCAGTCAAACCTTTTGTTTGCTGAATCTACAGTGTGCCATGTTCATGCCTATTTTCTGTCCTTCCCTTCAGTTAGTTGGCTGTCACCAGGGGCCTTTTATATTTACCAGATAATGTGATATGGCCAAAGCAGATACAGCGTGTATCCTGACATTTATCAGATTCCTTTGCCCCAGGAGCAAATATATGATCCGAACTCTAACATTTGGTTTGTGACTGAGCAAGCTTAAAGTACATTTGAATGAATATTAAGCTGATTGTTCAACCCTTTTCTACCTGAAAACCCTCCGTTATACAACGGCACTTTCCAAAGCAACCCGATTAGTAAATTCGTCTACTGCAGTGCTTATCAAGCAATTCATATGACTGACCACACTACACAACACTCCCACTCCTAAGTACTGTACTTTCGTTTTGCAGGATTTGAAGCAATAGTTCAAAATAAATTGCATTAAAGTTACTAGTATCATTTGTGATGTTTCTTGGAGTGCAGAGATGATATAAAAGGTCAAAGCAACTAGACTGGTGCTTCTCCTTTATTGCTTACTGCTTTAGCTCTGCAATTCAAAAAGGCTCAGGAAAGGCCTACAAGCATGTGCCTGACCTCCTGACGCAATTTCGGCTTCTTAAAAGGCTGGAAGCGGCACAGTGCAGTGTTAGCTGCCAACGTTGTCGAGCCACGGGAGTTGACGTGATGAAAGCGGCGTGGGCAGTGGGTGCTGGCTGCTATGATGCATCTGGACAGCTTGACAAAAACACAATTATCCCAACGTAAGGGAGGGGTGCTTATCCCGCTGCTCTCAGCTACTGACTGGCAGGGGAATTAAGTGGACAACCGAGTATGAAGTGGTACGGGATACACCCATTAAGGGAATTGGCTCATAGAGCTCTGACAAGAGGACATGCTGAGGTTAGATTTTTCCTAACATAGCACGCTTCAACACACTGACACAGGTCAGAATTAAACACAAAATACATTTTAATGAGCATTACTACTGAGTATTTACATGGCGCCATTTTCATTTAGGGGCAGTAAAATAGAATCCTTTATTTGGTTTGCTAAACAGAGTCTGAGAAGCCGACTGCGTGGCACATTTGTTTCATGTTTCGTTTTTACAAATTTGTGGCTAACAGAATAATAAAATAACTAAATGAAGAGGCTTCTGGTTTAGTAAATTCTTTGATAAAGTGTTAGCTTTCTAGTTGCCATGGTTAATGGCTGTGGACCTCAAAGTGAAACAAATTGGCTTATAAATAAAAACAAATATATATTGTGTTGATTTCATGTTATTTTATATTAAATTGTGAACATATTATTACTCTTCAATAAAGCAATCAATTCTACCAGTTTAACTCATTCAGTCTCAGGGACATATTTTCACATCCAGACCTTCAATTCCAAATACTTAAGTAACGATTTAATACTGTACTTACTTACTGTACTTACTTATTGTACTTGCTGTACCTGGAAATTAATGTCTTTAATGTCGTTGAGTATCGATAGTCTGGAGTTTAAAAATAAATAAATAAATACATTTAAAAAAACATGAAAATAGGTCCCTGGCATTGAATGAGTTAATATAAATACGTAATAATGTAATGCATTTTGTGTCTACAATTGCTTGGTAATGAGGCGATAAAGCCAGCAAAGCTAAAGCATTTTATTTTATAATGCTGTTATTGACTAAATAATTGTAAATAGACCATGTTTGTTATAAGGGGATGTGCAAATTTGCAATTTTTTTTTAACTTCAGTATAGCTGAAAAGCAACAAATATACTTGTCAAATTAACTCTGTTTTTGAATTAAAGGACCCTTTGAATCCTTGTTTTATGATACCAAATTTGTGGTGTATCTTTCTTGAAACCAATTCAAGAAAGCCCTGAAGCGTCAAATTCCATCCAGTCCAGGTCTTTGCAACACACCTGATTCAAATGATCAGGCCCATTATGAAGCTCCTGCAGAGTTTGCTGATAAGCGAATGATTCGAACCTTTTGTGTTGCAAAGAAAGACTTAGAAAACAGACACAGGTCATTGTGGACTAGAGTTTGAGGGTTCAGGTCTAAGAGGGCTAGTCACAATTTGGTGACTCCTGAACTTCTTCGGTCATTCTTCATGCAAAGATTGTGTTATTATCCACCTATGAATATAACAAGTGGGTAACCCAACCCTCCCAAAAAGTCAGCTTGGATAGGCTAAAGATAAGTGGTACTGAGTGTATTGAAGACGGTGCAGATGAATGGCACAACATCATACTAATTTCTTTCTGGGTCAGCAGTTTTCTAAATGGCTCGGGTTGGAGCTGCTCGGCCTCACCTACATTCTTTTACAGTTAGGTTATTGTTCTCTCCTTAGACTGTATATTTTTATTTTCTAACTCTTTACTATTCTTGCTCTGATCACAAAGCCTGGCCACTGTTTTCGCTTCAGATTCTCTTTACTTGCAGTCTCCTTTTTTTTCATGTTTCCGATATCATTCATTCTTACCTCAGCATTCCACGTGTTAATGCCCCAATAAGACTTGGTTTTCTTTTAAACCTTTTTCAAAGTTACCTAAATCTAGACCTTTGCAGACTCCTGTACGAATCGCCAACATATTATTTTAAATATCACTTGTGTATGTCATTCTCTTTGATGCTTTTGGCAGTGATTGTATTTTTGAAATGATTCTGAATGATGGCTCTAAAAGCCCCCAGCTGAGCTTTTTTTCCATCTTGTACATTTTTTTAAAGACCCATTTTGAATATGATGCTGGAGGTTCTGCAGCTGCATTTTCTCCGCATCCCCTGTGGCTTTCCACAGGTTGAGAATTTTATCCATTTCCCACGCTGGATTTTGAGTCTTTTAAAGACTGTTTCATTTAAATGAAGATAGCGAAAGTTTCCTCCTCAACTTCCACTGCTATACATATTTTTTCCTAAAATTCTTATTATTGTCAGATCAAAATTTATCACCAGGAAACTAGGTGGTTCCAATGCCTCTTTTTGTAAATTCCCATTTAGACTCAGTCTATTATTTTAAATACATAATCTGTAAAAACGGTGCCACAAGGGATGACTGGTTAGCACAGGGGTTTGAAAGGTACGGCCCGTAGGCCGAATCCTGTAAGATTATTTTGTGAAGCACTGAAAAAATAGACAGAAACAATCAGTCCACTCACTATAATACTGTAATGCCCTTGCACAAAGGAGTAACTCAGTTGTGGTTCTGTCTTTTATTGAAAGAAAATAAATAGAAAGAACTGTTACCGGGCTCATCGTCCCGAGGTGCTGCCAGATGCAACTTACGCCTATGCTCCATAACAACTACCGGACTCCCTCCGTCCTCCTCCACAGTCTTCTTCGAGACCAGAAAAGAATGAAATTGACATCCAACCATTTTCTATAGCCACTTATTGTCACTGGGGTCGCTCTCTTGCTGATGCCTATCCCAGCCATCTTCGGGCAGTAGGCAAGGAGGACCCTGGACTGTTTGCACACAGAGACAAACAACCATACACACACAACGTGACGAATGATGTAAAAGTGACGAATGATCTTCTCTTAGCCATGGATTCCAACATCTCATCAATATTATTACTGCTTGATCTTAGTGCCGCATTTGACACTATTGATCATCATATTCTTATAGAACGTCTTAGATCATGTGTTGGTATCTCGGGATCAGCACTTTCTTGGTTCAGATCTTACATCCTGGGAAGGACGCATAGTGTCTCTTATGGCAATGCAATTTCTGAATCTTTCTCCGTCTCATGTGGTGTCCCGCAGGGATCAGTACTTGGTCCCTTACTGTTCAACATCTACATGATTCCTCTTGGCGATATTATATGTAAACATGCTATTAGTTTTCATTGCTATGCTGATGATACCCAACTTTATATGCCCTTTATATGCCCTTAGAAATAACAGATCCGTGCAAGTGCATTAAACTGGAGGCCTGCCTTGCCGAGATTAAACAATGGATGTCTTCCAATTTTCTGCTTCTCAACCCTAGTAAAACTGAGATGTTATTTATTGGCCCTGCTCATCATCAGCACTTGCTTAAGAATACCACGTTGAACCTGGAAAACTGTATTATTTCCCAAAGTAGTTCTGCAAAAAATCTCGGCGTGATATTTGACTCAACTCTCTCCTTTCGGACACATATTAATAACATGACAAGAAAGGCATTTTTTCACCTCTGCAATATAGCTAAGATTCGCCCTATTTTTTCTCTTAGCGATGTAGAAACA
This sequence comes from Hippichthys cyanospilos, assembly GCF_059441005.1. Lineage (NCBI taxonomy): Eukaryota > Metazoa > Chordata > Actinopteri > Syngnathiformes > Syngnathidae > Hippichthys > Hippichthys cyanospilos. The sequence goes on along the minus strand of NC_142369.1, from coordinate 31,307,927 downwards.
TGAATTCATGCATTTGTCAAGTCGCGCCTAGACCATTGTAACGTTTTGTTTTCTGGACTTCCCATGTCCTACATTAAAAGCCTGCAGTCTGTACAGAATGCAGCAGCGAGACTGTTGACAAGGATGAGAAAGTCCGATCATATTACTCCGATTCTAGCTGACCTGCATTGGCTTCCAATACACGTGAGATGTGATTTTAAGGTGCTGTTAATTACTTATAAAATTTACACGGTTTAGCTCCTTCCTATCTCGTCGACTTAGTATCAGCTTATGTTCCGTCCTGACAACTTCGATCACAAATAGCCGGTTTGCTATCGACCCCACGGGCTAAAAAGAAGTCCGCAGGATCAAGGGCATTTTCCATTCGCGCGCCAGTACTATGGAATGCCCTACCTATGGAAGTTCGCGCAGCCACCTCAGTAGAAATCTTCAAATCCCGTCTAAAAACACATTTATATTCAAAAGCATTTAGTTAATTGAGCCTGTCTGCAGCTTTCTTCTTTTTTCTTTTTTCCTGCCCCCCTCTTCCGGCTGGGAGAGGGGGCTAGCTAGATGGTGAGGGTTGACTTGACCGCCTCCAATGGGCCCTGCGCTGATCGACCATAGCGGGTTAGGAGATGGGGCGTCTGTGGTCCACCTGGTTGAATTGTGGGATGGTCCCTGCCCAATGGCTTTGCCTGCTGTCAAGACATCACTGCACTATATAGCACAATATTTTTTCTGTAATATATATTGTTTATGTGTATGTCTGTGTTTGGTACATGCAGCATCCACTTCAACCTGTGGGCCTGAAAGGGGGCTCCTCCCACCTGTGGTCCCTTCTGGAGGTTTCTGATTTTCCCCTAATTGGGGTTTTTGAGTTTTTCCTTCCCCTTCTAGGAGCTTTGACAGGAGATGCTGTTGTGTACCTTACACTGAAAAGATGTCTCTGTACGACTTCTTTTTTCGAAGGAGGTCTCCACATGACCTCTTTTCATCTGTGAAGCCCTTTGAGACTTCGGTGATTTAGGGCTATACAAATAAAATTTGATTGATTGATTGACAACAACACCTAAGGGCAACCTAGAGTGTCCATCACACCTACCATGCCTGTTTTTGGTATTTTGGAGGAGAAGACCCACGCGAGCATTTCGACAACATGGAATCTCCACACATGAAGACCAGGGCAAGCTAGAATTGAACCCGGGACCTCCGAACTGTGAGGCAGATGTGCTAACCAGTCAACCACCGTGCCGCCCATAAATGCTGCTCAGAATGAGTATTGCAAGTCCGGTGACAGAACTACTAGGCAGTAGTTGGCAGTATCATTTAGCTCAGTGGTGTCAAACAAATTTTTAGTTTGGGCCGCATTGCAAAGATAGTTCCTGTCAGAGGGCCGGAATGACTGTGAATTCAAATACATTTTAAGTGTGTTGATCACACATTTACCAAGATTTGATATCAGAAGCCGGCAAAAACTGTTCAAAAGATATTTGGAGAATAAGAAAATGTTTGTTTTTCTTCCCCCAAATTTTCAAAAGTTAAAGACAACTTGCAATTTTGGTATTTTAGTCAGAAACCTGAAGTCAAATCAGCATTTCAAGGGCCACAAAAAGTGAGGCGGCGGGCCGGATCTGGCCCCCGGGCCTTGACTTTGACACCTGTGATTTAGCTTCAACGTGCAACTACACATCACAGGTAAAATCCTTCCATAGTTCTAGAGTTTCACGATGGTTGGGGGTCGCCACCATGGGCCATAACCAGACACTAAGCTTTAGTTGTTTAGCTGTTGTATTATGAAACAATTGATCTTGTCTTTCTTTTTAAATTTACTTTATTTACAGCTCAGCCATTAGAAAATAGCAAGGCTGTATTTGACTTCGAGCTTTCAACTTCTTCTGTCTTGTATAATCATTATATGGGTGCCACCCAATCTCCAAAAAAGAGACACAATACTCAATCGTTTTAGTCCGTTCATTTATTTGCACTTCACCATTTATTTTAATTAATCTCATTATGTGATAAAATATGTATTTTATGAAGAAATAAGATAAGATTAACTCTATTGTCTCCAGGGGGAAATTTGTCTCAGACAAAAGTGCTTTGACCACAACAGTGTTAAAACAGACACACATATAACATCACACTACACACACACACACACACACACACACACAAAAACTTTTTGCCAAATGAAAAAAGGATCATAGGATCCATTCATTTCATGCTACATGAGGAAAACGCTATATTGTGATGAATAGGTGACCAAAGATGAAATTATTTTACTTTTTTTAATCTCTTTATCAAAAATATGGTTACAGTTGACCCAAGAGAATTTCATTGTACAACATTCATTGTACAACTATACGTATGACAATAAATCTCTTGAATCTTGAGTTTGTGTGGAATTGGGAACAGGTATGGGTGTGAAGCAAAAAAAAAAAAATACTGTTTTTAAACTATTGATTTTACCTGTCCAGACCACTTGAACAGATTTTTTTCCTTGTGGAACCAGAGTAAAAATTAGTTTGACACCCCTGCTTCAAAACAATTATCAGCCGAGCTGATTGTCAGTGTCTTCAGCCTGCATTTTAACAAATATCACATCTACAATTTGACAAAATGTATTATTTTGAGTGCCGAAAAGAGACCATTTTAGAAACGTGTTAATTTCAGGGAGCTATATATTAAAATCGCAGTTAAGTTTATAAGAAATTCCACTCACCCAGGGACCTCTCCACATATTTAATTATTAGGGATGGGACGAGATCTCATGAGATGGCAAGCAAAAAGATTTTTTTTTCTTTCTTTTGGCTGGTCTTATAGTCACTTATTGTCACTAGGGTCACTTCGTTTCTTTTTTTTTTTTTTTTAAATTCCTTGGTGGCAAGGTCAGGGGGTGAATGAGATCCGCCTGGAGTTTCTGAAGGCTCTGGATGCTGTAGGGCTGTCTTGGCTGACACGCCTCTGCATCATCGCGTGGACATCGGGGACAGTGCCCCTGGATTGGCAGATTGGGGTGGTGGTCCCCCTTTTTAAGAAGGACCAGTTTGGGTGTGTCCTTTTTTTTTTTTTTTTACTTTATACTGAATGCACACAATTGGTTGCTGCAGGAGAGTCACAAGTCTTGACTTCATACAAACAACACAACTGAAATCACATTCACTTGCCAATTTAGGGTGCTAAAAACTGCTTAATTACCCTGGGATTTTATTTTCATTTATATTTACAGTCCTTGTTGCCAGCATTTAGCGTAGCCTCTATCATGAATTAGCCGATGACTAGCAGCACTCGAGTGCACTATATCGGCGAGTGAGAGCAGCCAGATTATCTTTCAAAGGCAATTTAATAGATGTGAATTACTCACTTTGATGCTGACAGCCTGACAGTTGTTCGTTCAAACCAGGCTGATTTGATATCTGTGGTTCTGACGTCACTTCATCTTTACAAATTTCATGAGGAATTCTCAAAAATCTCAGTTTATATTTTAACAAAGAAATGTTGACTATCAAAACATTTAAGATGGTCATTCAACATTGATAAAAATACTTGGTCATATATATATATATATATATATATATATATATATATATATATATATATATATATATATATATATATATATATATATATATACTCCTATTATCCAACGTATACTTACTATCCAACGTCTCAATATCTGCTGACTCATAGAAGAAATTAAGGATGCTCCAATACTTTCAAAAGAAGTGTGGCGATATTTTAAAGGGATTGTAAAATAATGGCTGGTAAGACAAAGGGTGTTTGTGAACATTGAAAAAAAAACGAGGCTATATGCATTTTGTTAAAACTATTCAGTATTAGTAGAGATCTCAGTTGTCGCTGAAAAATGAGCCTGGCTCTCTTTTTGGATTTGCACCTAAATCATTTTATTGCAGTCTGCTCAGTAAAAAGAAAACATTGTGAAAACTAGAAAATTTATGTAAAGTAGTCAATCTCGTGAAATATCTTATCTCATAGGATTTGTATCTTGTCCCAGCCCTATAATTTATATTTTCATGTTAATTAAAACAACAGCATTTGATAGTTTAAGTTTTTAATATTCGAAAGCGACTGTAAATCATTGTTGCTGATGACAGGTAACTCCTATAAACGTTTTCTTAAAAAAAGAAAAGTAGCTTGTTCAGGAATAACCACTTCCAAGATTTGACATTTTCTGAAAAGTTCTTCAACAAAACATATTTTGGGGTTGAAATATCATATAAGACATTTATATTTAAGACTCGTATTGTTGATGGCTAGATACAAAATATGTTTTGTAATATGGTGGGTTGGTGGGGGAAAGAGTTAAGAAAAGTGTGTTTCATACAAGACTGTTTAGAAAATACAAAACAAAACAAAAGAAACATTCCGTAAGTCAAGTTCTGAGCTAATAAAATCTCTCTCAGATGTGAGATGAGAGTGCACGGATAAAAAGAGCACAAAACAAGACAATTGGACAAAGTGCACAAATAGAAAGCTTTGTTTCTCCATGATTATTGACCGGAGGAAAACACCGCAGCGGTCGAAACAAAAACCCGCTTGTTGAAGAATAAAGGATAACAGAGGGTGCAGCTAGCGAGAGACATAAAGCAGGGGGAGGAATGGGATGGAAGGGCCTTGCTGTTTCAGTTGAGCTTCTGTGTTTATATTATATTCCATCTGTATCGTGTTACAGCCTAATGCCTGCGTCGGCCAAGAAGAGCTTACCTAAAATAGTCACAGAAAGGCCAACTGAAATAGAGGCCCGGCAGGGAATAGTGGGTCACCTCCCTCCAAAAACCGTTTTTTTTTTTTTTCCTTTTCTTAAAGTAAGAACAATATAGGCACTTGAAAAGGAAATAAAGGGTTATAGGCAGGGGATGGTGACTAAAGTGATGCAGGGCTGATGACACGGTATGGAGAGATGTAAGGAAGAAAAAAAAATAAGGAGTCTCTCAATTCGGTCTCATGGGGGTTGGTACTGGCTTCAAAGCATTTTGAAATTGAAAAAGCGAATTGAGAGCTGGATGAGATGAGACAGAAAGGTGAGAGCGCTATAGAGGGAACCAAAGAAGAGCGAGACAAAGGTGGTGGTGGTGTTGGAATGGGGAGGGGCGTGCTGTTTCCTCAAGGGACGAGTTCTACATTTGAATTTGAAATTAGGACCAGCGTGGCAGGTCACTGCTCGGGATGGCAGCTAATGCTAATATCTCTCCACATTTCTTCTCTTTGCTGTGCAGATGGCGTAATCTTGGCCCACAGATATTAGGAAAAACCCGGCAGGGCTAACCTATGAGAATATTCGCCACGCTCGGGTGATTCTACTATCTCTGAGCCGCTCTTCCATACCTCGAGAGCTGCGCAAGTATCTTTCATGACCTTCGCTGCCGTACAAACATGATGAAAAGCAACAGTAAAGCATGAACATGCACAGAGCGCTGACAAACGTCCACGTTTACGCAAGCATGCGCAAAGACACTCGAGTCTTTCGCCTCTGCCATTATGTGGCTATGATGTCATTGATTCTCTTCATTGGTTGGAAGCGGTGCGATGCAGAGCGATTAGTAAGTCCTGGAAAGTGCCTGTCTTTGTGGAATACTAATATTGTCGCTGTGGGCACGGGTGAATAAGAAAATATTTCTCCATGCAGGCCTTGTGAATATTTACCTCCCTGTAGCTTAAACAGAAATGAAGTACTGTATTTACACTGATTTACTATTAAACCACCCTAGATAATAAATGAATAACCAACAAAGGTCTTAAACTATTTGTCAGTCTTGAATTTAATAAAATGGTGGATAAGGCAAATAAGGAAATATTTCTCCTCCAAAATCTCAGCCTTGAACACGTTGAAAACATATTTTTTATTTGATAAGTGTTGGTGTGTAGGGCTGCACTGGCACAAAATTTGGCTGTGTGCACATGTGTGTCATGTACCCCACCAACAATGGACAAACTAAACTCCTAGTTAGTCATCAGTCAGTCAGTGTCAGGCACTATGAGACAGGCAACAATTTACACTCACTTTCACGTCACTGAATTGTGTGACAACTGTACTCACACTAAAATCAGGCAAATTTTTCACGATACCATACGTGAATCGGTTCATCTAACTTGTGATATAAAAGTTAGGATAAATTACATCCTACTCACTAGATACTTATGAAATGACTGACACAAGGCAGAAAGAAAGTGTGAGTTATTGGGTACCATTCAGGTGGACAGGTGATGAAGTTAAATGAAAAGAGTAAGAGCCCGTCAAAAGAACACAGAGAGAAAAGCTCTAAGGTTAGAAATGAATTGCCCTGATCTGCCACGGTACTCATGACTGAACTAAAGCGGCTCTGTTTCAATGATGACCTGATGAGATAGAAAGGGAAAAAAAAGGTGACAGCGAGCGGAAGACAAAAAGTTGGTATGGGTGGCCCCACTGGTAAGGGTAATAAAGAAAGTGAGGGGTGTCAAGAGAGATGGGTTAGCAGAAAATGAAGGGAGGTTAAGTGGGGTTAGTCTGGGTGTGAAACAGGTTAAAAGAGAAAAGCGTAGTCGTTTTCTATACTACACTAGGCCAATGTGCTGAACAGTGAGGCATTGAACTACGGCTATACATGAAGAGTTCCTAATACATTTTGGCAAAGCAGAAAATGGCACAACCCTGCTTCATCCCTGTAGATTAAGTCTATGTGATCAATAACATTTAGAAGTAGGAAATAGTGTATAAAATAATGTAAAAATGAGTCTATCAAATATACATCAATTCATTTTTTGTGCTGTTACTCTTTATTAGTTACAGATGAGCTGGATATTATTTTTACTGACTGACCACAAGGTCAGATACATAGTTGACAGGTCACCAGTCAATCACATCACATTACAGGATTTCCCAACTTTATGGCAGATGTGCGACCAGAGATACCGCCGTGCTGCCATCCACAAAACAAGCAGCAAAATAAGCTTTTGAGTTTACAGTTGAGTGAATGAGCAAATGACATTATCTTTATGTCATGCATACAATGGTGTGCACAACCTGCATGGTTTTATAAGAGTCCCAACAATCAAATGACCTCGAACCAGACCAAAATACAACAAAAAGTCAAAACCAGTCTATTTTGATTTCTTTATCTCGCATATAGAACATATGTTAGATAACATTGTTAAACTTACACTCTTAGATCATCAAAAAATGCACAATGAAAATGAAATTTACTTTCCACGTCATCTCAGTCTCACAATTATCCCAATGTATACTCTTCAGAAATACTACGTGACTAAATTGTTAGCTTTCACTGGTCAGAGGGTGAATACCAGACCTCAATTGACCAATCAATGATCTTTGATTCCTAGATACTGATTAGTGTTTGTAAATTACTTTTTCAACCAAGTTTCTTCTAACTTAAACCAAAATGTGTTTTCAGCAAAATTCAAATGATCCCTGTGAACATTCTCTTCAGCTTTTGTGACTGAGGTGCCTCATGAAATTTGCTCTACTTAAATAGTTTCCTATTGATTCTGCGCCTCTGCCATGTTGACCAATTGATTTCATAGACGTAGCACACATTATTCTGCCATTACTCTTAGCACTCAATCAAGAGCCACTTGGGGGCAAGGGGTACATTGTCAGGATCTGTCGTACAGTCGATTTAATGCGAAAAACGGCAGTTAAGATCACACTTACATAAATCCTATTTGCCTACCTGCTATCTGTAGTACACTTGAGCCAGCCCAGCAAATTGTTAGCAAAGGAAACCACACCCCCCTTTTAATGTGAGCATAAATACAACAGCTACTACTGTGGCCTGTGGGAATTTGTATTCATTCATTTAGCTATTGACCTCAAATAATTTTGAATTCATAAATTACTTGTACTTCGTAATCTGTGTTCTATTTCATACCTGTGGAGGTTTCATTACCTACAGGTTATTGTTTGTTTGTTTGTTTTTTCACCAACCAAGCCAAAGCCAAAATTGGTGTAGCTTTGCGCAAAGAGGTCTGGAACATGAATGGGTTTCCCCAAAACCCACAAGATGGAAGCACAGAAGACAAACTAAGGGACCCAGGGCAAGCCCAAATATTCTCTCCAATCAGTATAATTGTCCATGTGGTGTAAAATGTAGACACTACACCCTTTCGTCATGTAATTTATTTATTACTTTGCAGAGCTGACATCTGACCTGCCGATAGACTCACCACTTTGCTGACCAGACAACTGATCCCATGAAAGTGAGATAATCGACCGCTTAAATGTGATTTCGTTTAAATACTTCATGAAGTTAAACAGGTCTTGACACGCATGAAGAATGTGTTTGAACACATTCAGTTTATTTGAGCTTGAAAACCTTTAATGCACTCAAGATTACAAACGGGAGCACCTGCTTTGAAAAATGATGATTCTGAATGTTTACACAATCACAAGGATCAACCGTATAAGCTTTCAATCAAATCAAAATAACATGGCATTTTGCCTGACTGAACTGGCAACTGACATTAATACTAGGTCATACATGAAACTCTAATCTAAATCAAAACTAGTCTTTTCTCTGTATCCAAGTTTGCACTTTCGACAGGGATTAGCGGTACTGTATTTCTCTGTGTACAAGTCGACCTTAAATATATGTCAACCCCCCATATTTTTACTTCAATTTGGGTGAATTTTACAAAAAAACACGAGTATAAATCCACCCCTGACTTTAGTGGTTACACATATCATGGCTGTCCAAGTAAAACACATGGTGTGTGTTATTAAAATAATGAATTTACGGTACTTTTAGACGAATTTATTCATTGTACATCAAATAACTTGCTGTTGCAATTATGAAGGGGGTGGGATGGGGCGGAAATGAGACAAGTGCGAGGCAATGTACGCATGCACGTAGATACAAATGTTTAAACTAGTGTTGCTACAATAAAACGATCTGAAGTTTCAGTACTTCATTTTTTTGACACAGCTGAACAAGAATTTGTCAAAAAGCCCTAAAATTCATCATCAATAGCTCACATACCAAATAGCTCCTCCGGTTTAAATTCTTGACATCCTCTCCTTCCCGCTCGTCATTTGCACAAACATTTTCATTACTCTTACACGGGTAGTCATCTACAGACCCGTCAAGATTTTTTTAAATTGAGGTCTTCAGAGATGATTTGCTGATGAACTTGGGACGTTCAAGTGACGACAATCTGAGCTTAGATCGGTTGCTCTTTGCTGTGTTTCTCTCCCCACGTGCTGACCATCGTGCTGATCATCTGCTATGCCACTGCTCTCGCATTTTTGTCTTGAACGGACAAGTCGAGTCGTCTTTTCATTTTCATAATGGGTCAAAGGCAGCCGGAAAAATTATCCACGCAGCCTCTTTGTTGGCGACAAAGAGGCAATAAGGCGGCGCATAACAAAAGTGCATTCGAATGTGCAAACGCGCTAAAACAGATGCATACTATATCGATATATATAATCATTTCAAGCCTTGTAAATGACATTAATTATTTAGTATTCAAATTAATGTTCTTCAAACTTGGAGAAAATTGGGTATAAGGCGACCGACGCCCCCAATATGTGAGTTGAAAATGAGGGAGAAAAAAAAAAAAAAAAAACTCGACTTGTACATGGAGAAATACGGCAGATAAAAAAGTCCCATAAGAAGTCGCAAGCAAGATCCGGACACAATAACCATTTGCCAGCAACATTTGGCAATCAGACTTTTGTGTCATTTTAACTTTAATAACTAAAGAAATAGAAAAGGTAGAAATGAGACAAGTAGACAGCCTTGGAGAGTGTGGCATACATACTCGCAGGCGCCATCACACACCAGAAGGTGATATGTCAATTTCTCATCAGTCATCACTTCCCTCCACAGTCAGTCCACCATGCAGCCCAAATCATCCCAAATCAACTAGGATACAGCTCCAGCATCTCAATGACCCTAGTCAAGGGACTAGAAAATGTATGGGTGCTTTATCCACTGAGTTTTAGCCACAGGTATAATTGTCGTTACTGAAACAATCCCGAAAACAGGGAAGAATCAGTTGCTATATTTTGTCAAAGCTATTTAGCTTAAATCATGCGTGCATGGTGGATGGTTTTGAAAGCCCATGCTTTCTCCCAATGGACTTCTTAATCATAGGTGACAGTGCAGACAAGATCTCTGTGTAAGCTACTGAGTTAATTTGGTTGCCATTACCAGTCCCCTCAGTTGAATCCACTGAGCCAAGTCCAATGGCACCCAAGCGTGCTGTAATCACGACTGCCTGATGGTTCACATGTGCGAGTGTTTATGTTTGACATAGTACTTTGTTTCTGATTTAATCTTTTCACCCTTTTACTGCTTATTCCTTACTAGTCCATGTTAATGTTTGCTTCTTCGCCAACAGTCCAAGTTTAGATGTGAATAAGCCTTCTCTTGATGATTCACTCCAATTGTATTATGAGTAAATTAAGTTTTCTATTTGTATTCCAAATGGTCTTCGACTGTACAAAGGTAACCTTTTATTTAAAAACACTTTTATGTTATCTTAGTTTATTGGGTCTAACTAATGAAGGAGTCGTCCAAGAGTGCATTCGAGACCAGCTTGTTTTGTGTATACATAACTGCTTAAAGTACAATTCTAGCACATGCACACTCCTAAATTATATATCGGTCAAACATGCAATTGCAGATGGGACTTACAATTTGGTTCAAAAATCCTTTGGGCTCCAAAATATAAAAGGCAAGATTGTATGTGTATGCTCTTAAAATAATTTGGCAATCAGTCCCACACCAAATTCAAAGTGGGCAGGCTCCAATTTACTCTTTATATTGAACAAGATGAACAACTGAGATGGACAAAAAGAATCAACCAAACCACTAAAAGTGGATTTTTTTACATCTTCCGGCCATATGTTTGATTTAAAAAAAAAAAAAAAAAGAAGAAGAAATTGAGTTATTGGTTGAGGGTAACATAGAAAACTTCAAAAATGGAAACAGAAGCAATGAGCCAAACCTGTGGTTGTTATTTGAAGTTAGTTGTTTGTTATGTAGACAATAGAGATGTTTTTTCTGTATGTGATAGGCTACAAGTCATGAAACAATATGGTCACATAGTTGGTGCTTTTGACATCCCCTAATGCTTAAAGTCATCAGAATATGACAGACGGACTTTTGAAATTGGAATTAAGTCCGTAATGAACATCCAAGTAACAACATTTTTGAGACATATTATGCATGAAGAGGATACAATGCTGGAAGAAGAAGCAAAATAAATCATCAAAAATTACAAAATTACATCAAAATACTGTACTGTATCTCCATTTGTAGTATAGACTTATGTGAAGGGAACAGCAATTTGTTCATGTATAAATATTTTGAAAAAAAAAACATTTTAAGATTGTTGATTGCAACATCCAGAGAAAAACACAATTCATTCTAGGACACTGGTTGTCCACTAATTTGTTTATCTGGAAATTGAAATAAACTTTTCGGAGTCAAAGAGCCACCATCATTAAATACATTTGCCAACTCTTACTTAATGGGCATTTTTGGCAACATTTTAAAATGCTTTAAATGTCAAGTGTGTCAACACTTATAATCATGACAATTGAAAAGAGAAAAGGGCACACATTACTCACTTTTAAATTTTGATGTGCAATTTTAAAAATGGAAGTGAGGAAGGGAAATTGGTTTTCTGCTTGCCATCTCCTTATTAGTTTCCTCACCACCAGTCTATACATGCCCAGTAAGAAGGCAACGTTTTTTTATCTATTGAAGGAGATGGAATAGTGAGTATGTTTGTCAAAACAATCACTCTAGAATAAACATTTTATGACTGAAACAATAAGCAGTGGCGGTCAGTGAATTTCACACATACGCCTTCTGTGATGTCAGACTCTAGAATAAATACCCCTCATGCACGCACACGTACACATTACAGGGCTACACAGGCTATTTTCCAAAGCTTTTAAAAACCAATAAACCCACGGCAGCCATTACAACTCGTCATTATGGTGTCAAAACGAAATTTTATGAAGTCCAAATTTCAAATCGCAGTTTAATATAAGAAGAACAGCATTTTATTTCTTTACTATTAATTGAACACGATTAAAGAGAGTGTGTTTGTACAGTGGTCTAAATAGGTTGCCTCTGGTGCTTTGGTGTGCTTGGTCTCCAGCTGCAATTTTTGAATGGAGAATGAAGTATAATTAAGTACAAAGTAGTTGGAAAGCTATTATTATTAATTGAATATGAACAAAATAAAATAACACAATAAAATGAAACAATAAATAAAGAAAAGGCTTGCACGCATCAAAACAAACAGCGGTCACAATCGATCAGTCTTTTCAATATCTCCCGATGTTTCTTGAATTCATGCTCAAGCTTTGTCTTGGCACTGAGATGTACAGTGTATCCACTCGGGTGTTCCCAAAAGTTTTTTAAAAGCACCGTAGCGCATTGAGGCACTCGCTTTACCTTCCAACTGAGATGTACAATACACTTCTGTATATCCACTCGGGTGTCCCCTTAAGTTTTTAAAAGGACCGTAGCTCGTGTGTATAGCCGTGCTTTGGTTCTCGTTACTGCCTTGGTTAAACAATTGAATTTTGCAAATCCGGTGTAGCGCCAAACACCATATTGATCCTGTGCAAACAAAAGGCATTCCCAACAGAACTATTTGCCAGGGCCAGCTCACGCCGCTGCTAGCCCAGTCAGAAATATGGCCAAGTCGGGACAGGTTAGCTAATACTTATGCTACGCAGGTTAGCTAATAACTACGCTACGCATCTAAAGTGCACCGCGTTGTTGAACACTGCACCGCCTTCCGCAGTGAGCTTCCACTCACGTCACGTTCAACGTGAGGCCTCTAGATGTAAAGCTTAGATTCGGTTGGCTATTACAGCAGTCTATTAAGTTGTACGGGCTTCACTTATCCATCTGCGCTTGTGCAGAAGCCCGCGCCGCGTTGATGTGAAAGCATACACGAGTCTAGCTTCGATGTATGCTAATGCTAACGTTAGCTGGTCGAGCAACATGTTTTTTCTATTTTTTTTAATAACTTTATTTAACTACTTTCACCGTTAAACATTGTGGACCAATATTGCACCACATTCCTACAGTGAGCATCCAATTGCGTCACGTTCTACGTGAAGCCTCTAGATGGAGATCTTATCTTAACATTCGATTGGCTGTTATGTTCACTAAAATAAACTATCGAACTATCAAACACGTTTACGATTTTGCCATGTTCATCTTTCAGTAGTCAATAGCAACCAGTATATTGGAAAAAATCTACATTACGACATTAGGAGGTGCAGCATTTACCATAGTCCGTAGCTATAACAGACATGGCAACCTCAGGAGGCGTGCCGCCCGCCATGTAATACAATTTAATGATAACTACAGTCGACCTACGATTATATTTAAAAGTCATTAAGAACACATTGATTTGCAAGTTTTTGAAATTTATAACCATTTAATTTACTTGATGATAAATGGTCTAAAAATGGTCACATTGTCCCTTTAAGGAATATAATTTAAGTTCGTATATCTACATACATACTAGACAAAGAATAACTTCTCAGTGTGGTTTCTGAGAGAGCTCAATTTTACATTTTTTATACCCATTTGTGGTCAAATCATCATTTTCCAAATGCTTGGATTGGTTTAGGTGTTCCTGTGGAGTCATCTGATCTGAGATATCATGATGACATTTGAGGCCATGATGTATCAAGAAAAGATACAAAAAGCATAAATCATCTCAAGAAACCTATCACACTGAATGTGTGTGTCAGTCATAGAGTTCGCATCATTGTTCATAGTGTGTCTCATTTTCTGTTCTAAGTTTTTCCATCAGCTTTTCTCTCAGCCCGGACATCTAATTGTATAGAAGCCCAAGTAACCAAGAAAAAATGAGAAACATGAATAGATTGAGCGACAATGCAAGTGGCTCATCATTAATAATAAATGGCTGGCTTGTGAAGCAACAAGCACTTTCTTGAGATAGGAAGTTTACATAAGAACCCCAAAAACTGAGCATGAAAGAGATAGTTAGCTCTTCAGTACATCATTATGCAGCATGACTGCAAGACAGAAGTAACAGAGAAGACAATCTTCATGACTTGAGGCATCTTCCTTGATCAATGTTCACATAGTTAATAAAGACCTGTGCTTTTATTAGACACATCCCTGCAATATTTATACCATTAATATTTCAGTTCCCTGGCAGAAACTGAAACATGGAGTTGAGCTTCCTCATACTGAAGATAGTCACAACTTTCTATTTCAAAATGACCAGCTACAAATGATGGTTCTTCATCATAGAGATGAATGCCCACTCTGGATAATTGCTATTTTGGGACTATGAGCACTAAGACCTAGAGCCACACTACAAAATTTCAAGCAGAACAATTCAGAGTTGAATGTAAATTTGCATCAACTGTTCAACTCATACGGTCAGTTAAGATGTTGAACAGAAGACATTGGAACCATCTATCTGTCGATACTCTACATTGCTCATCCTGTTCATGGTCACGGAGCTGAAGCCTATCCCAGCCGTCTTTGGGCAAAAGGCCGACTGTACCATGGAACGGGCTACACAGCAGACAGTCAAAAGAACTACTCGAGCAACATTGACTCTATATGAAACTCTCAAGACTGAGAAACGTTTACACTATATGTCAATACCAAATATGATGTCACTTAAAGCATATGTACAGCCTTTGAACATGATATGGTCTTGGAAATAAGTTTTGGGGAAAAGTAAACCAAACAAAATGCCAATTGAACTGCCTCCTTTAATATGTTTGTGTCTAGGTCCCCAGCGGTGGCTATATTACGCTCATAACTCTTCCTGCTCCATGACAACGAGTTAGACAGCATCCACTCTGGGAGTACTTGTATGTTGCTTCTCAGATGAGCAACGTGCAATGTTTTAGATGGTGTTTTTGTTATAAGTGCTTGATTTCACAAGTGGATCGTTTTGCCTGCTGAAAACAACAGCTTGCTGCACATCCTTTGGTACACCGATGGTACAGTGCTCCATCGGTATTTAGCTCTGAAATACCTTTTTGGTGAGTTACAGCAAATCTGTCCCTCGTAACTCCTTGGAGCGATGCCTCGAAACGTCTTTCCTCAGTCATTACCATAAGCCTCTTCTCGATTCTTCCTCAGCCAGAGATGAGTCTGTCACAGATGGATTACACAGAGAATGGCTGGTGACCAGTTCTGTGTGTTTATATTCCATCTCGCTCCAAGTCACTTAAGATAAACTTGAGTTACTTTGGACAAAAAGTATAGAAATAGTGAATGACGATTTTTTCGGCACCATACTTATTATACAAAAACACATTTAGAACAAAAGAACGAAACGTGGATTATGAAACAATCAAATCAAACTTAAACAATTTCCGCATATTACTACTATAGCAAGGCAATGATTGCTATTAGTGCAGATTGACTGGCTGGCTGACTGACCAACTGCGGCTTTTATACAGGCGAAATGTGATGAGTTAGAGCGAACAGCAAAGATTTCTACTTACTCGTCATTTAGTATTCATCTTCTTATTCTGTCCATTTACTCATTCATTTTTCTACCCCATGGGGATCAAGAATGACCGGACACTCATTTGAGAACCAGCTTCTGTTTGAAGCCCAAAATGAAGGAACATAATCATATCTTCAACTTGGTTCAGGCTTTATCTTCTTCCTTCCCATTCCTCTTCATTAATCTAGTCTTTTGCTCCCCATCCTCCCGCCCTTGTTCCTCCATTTCATCCTTCACCACATTCCCCCATGCCCCATTCCCTGCAGACCACTTCTGGCCTGTTTAGGTATGCATCATCAAGTGCACATTTAGAGATGTCAGAAAATTGATTGTTCCTCCCTCACCTTCATCTGCACCTTGCACCTTTTTCTCATCCCCATCGCTCTCTATGCTGCAAAATCTAGGTTATCTGGCCTTCATCTCATACTCAGTCCCACAATTTTGGGGGAACGACTTTCTCGTGGATTAGGGATGTTTCTCAGATAATTTTAGTTTAGATGTAAACACTTACTGTAATTTCCCAAATATAAGACACACTTTTTCCCCAAAAAACTCTTATAGGGTGCGTCCTATAAACGGTAACTTAAAAATTTTATATATATATATATATATATATATATATATATATATATATATATATATATATATATATATATATATATATATATATATATATATTATAATTATATATATATATATATATATATATATATATATATATATATATATATATATATATATATATATATATATATATATATATATATATATATTTATTTATTTATTTTTTCTTATTAGTATTTTTATTATTTTTTCCCGACAGCGATCGAGAGAGATTGATCTATCTATCTATTTTTATTAATTGTGGTCTTTAGCCATATACATACACACAATCATAAACTTGTTGAAATATGAATGCTGTGCAACTTTGGCCATTCATAGCAAAATGAACTCAAGCTGCATTGCGAGGAAAAAGAAAAAAACTGCTTTGAGTGCATTCATCGTCATATTGGTGCTGCATTCACTGACCATTTATACTGTGGGAAATTTGAAATAGACTTAACACGCAACAAATATATAATTTACAGATATGAACTGAAAATATCAAAAGTTCACAAAAGATTAGATTCATTCATTTTTACAATAGTTTTTTCATTGTGGCCAAAGTCTTATACACAGTAACATAGAAATGACCAGAATTTGACCCTAAAATTAATGGTGCGTCATACACAGATGGGATTTATATTTGGGCGCTTACGATAGTCAAAGATGACGACAAGTGAATTTCAAAATGTATTTAGACAAACATTACAAAATTGATAATAGCACATTCATACATTGTTTCCAGTAATGGGTGGACTCAGGTTTTATTTGGCTGTTAAAATTGCCTATACATGGATAGTCTGCAGGTCTATACAGCTCAAGTGGAAGTACACAAGACAGTGTACCCTGGGATGGTGATCACAAGAGTTGTATTTTAAGTTAAAATGTGGTCAAATACATAAATAAATAATTAAAATAAAAGAAATGAATTCAAATGATGGATTGCGGGATGTACAACTTTCAAAACACCACATCCATTTTTAATCATTCTTAAGCATTAGGATTTGACATAAAATTGTCTTCCTGCTGTGTGATTTGCAATAGGTCATGCAATCTTGATGTTAGTCTGATCAATCTTGTCCTGTTTCATTAAAATGTTACATATCGTACTTAGGTGTCAAAAATAGATTAATTGACAAATTAATTGCAGTCATAGTTAAAGCATAATGTTTTTAATCAAATCTCAATTTTATCTCTAACTTTATGCTTTATGAATTCTGATTAGATTCGTTACTATGCATCAGGCGTCTTGTACATCAATTGTTTAAGGCTGGAAAATCAAGTTCAATTATTCCACGAAGTGGACACTGATTGGCTGCCTTTGCATTTGGCATTACCAGATGAGGGTGTGAGCTCACGTTCAGAAGTAGAAATATGTGAGAATGAAATAACGTGAGACTTGCCGGTTCAATTAATGATACATTTAAGTTTATGTAAATATGTTGTCATTGGGGGATGGTAAAACATGTACTTAAATGTAGTGATGGGCATTCTTTGTAAGAAGGGCCTTGTTTACCCCAAAAGCAACACAAATTAAGCATACTACATAGCCGTCTTTTATTTATTTTTTTGATTAGTTCTTTCTACCACTGCAGTCGTTAAAAAAATAAAAACAAAACAACAGGAGCATGTCTCCTGCAAAGTTTGCAAAGATACTTACATAGTCCCTTTACTAAACAAGGTCAGTGTTGTTGACAGTGCATGTCGGCAGGGAGGATAACAGATTTCACGAGTGCATAATTGACACTTGGATTGCACTTTGTATAGGACAACAGACGCACAAATTAATGCCGTACTAGTGACTCACTAGTAGTGAGTCATTGGATAGTTCAAATATAATGCAAACAATACACAGGTCAATAAAGAAAGAGAAGCATAAAGTTGCCTTATTTGGAGGAAAGCACTTGTAAATGCCTAGAGTTATCAAGCTCTTGTTCAGGAAACAATTGCTACTAGATTAAAATTGGGAGACAAACTAAGAAGAAATGGATCTACAAAATTTTAATGTTACTCCCTTACTTATTTTTTTCTACATATACTGACTTTATTTATTTTTGTTTTATTCCTGCTTTTTGACTGATATGAGGCCATTGACTTTGGCTGAAGCAAAAAATACTCAGAAAAGCGATTGTCAATTTTACAAATTTTACAAAGGGAACATAACTGCAACAATCAGTCTTGCTCTAACAGAGGACTCATTTTTCTTTTTTATGGAAATTGCAGAACGTAAAACAAAATGCAAAATAAATTCACCAAGGGAAAGAGCAGAAGATCCAAAAAATATACATGCCAATTGCAGTCTTCAGAAACAAATTATACAGGTGTCCTGCCTTGTCAAATACAAATGAAAATAGATACATTTGAATAAAACAATTATTGCATTTAAATAACTCAAACTTTGATTAGTCAAGGTATTTGAAACTATACCCTCAATAGATATACAGTATTTGAATGAAATCTGTTTCAACACACCACTGTGTTCTATTAAAAAAGTGCTTCAATTGGATAGTTTTCTTTTAGGGGGCACCCTTACTACTCAGGTGTGCCCATATATACAAAATACTGTATCTATAAATTCAATTCTTTGAGTGAATGCTCTATAGCTTCTAGCTGTCGATTGTGTTAAAGTAACAGACGGAGGCATACGTGTTCATTTTTACAGGCGTGAGAAACAAAGTCATTTGAATTTATCTGTGCAGAGACAATTTAGAGTGTCCCATTAACTTACCCAGCATGTTTTTGGAGAATGATAGGAAGCCGGAGTGCCCGGTGAGGACTCATGCGGGCACGGGAAGAACATGCAGGCTCTACACATGGCGGCTGGAGCCCGAGGCAAGCTCATAACCTCCGGAAGTGAGGCCGCGGTAACCAGCCTGCCACTGTGCCACTCTTATATATTCATTGCTCACAACATGTTTTGAATGTTGTAAGAGACTCGTGGATATAGCTTGTCTCCAAAAATGAAAAATTAGGTGTATATTTGTATATTCTAAATCTACATGCATTCAAAATATATATACTACATGGTGGTGCCTCTAAAACGTTATATATGCCTGGTTAAACTCCTTATTGAGAAAAACATAGTAAAAATGTTTGAGCAAAATGTATGAAAGATGTCAAATGCCCATAGAAATCAATACCAATAGAAAAAATATGTTGAACCCATTCTTTCAGGAATTGTTGAAATCACTGGAAAGTAAATTGCAATTGCATACATTGCATGTGAGATTTTAAACCTTAAACGTGTTTTTAGTATTTTCATCCAGCTATCAAATGGTTGTGATAAAATTTTATGGTATCAATATTTATGCACGGCACAAATATGGTGCAGTGCGGTCTAATTGTGCCCCCTATGCAAGGTATACTCCGTTTTGGTTTCATTTGCAGATATCCACAGGAAAAATGAGCGATATTGCGCCGATGTGAAGTGAACACAGGAGACCTCTCATCTCTTTTAAAATCAGCGCGTGAAAGGCACAGTCCTTGACAGGGCGGAAGCAGAACTGATTTGCCTGAGTCTATTCAGGAGGTCGAAGAACACATTGTGTGTTCATAAAGAACTGCATAAAGGTGTTCACGGGCAGATGATACGGTAATCATTGATCAGTGCATTTACCATGCTAAATTAAAATAAATACGTAAATACAATCAAAACAAACTTTCACTGAGCAAAATTGGTTTTGCTCCTCCATATTGTAAATGTATACTGTTACCAGGATTCTTTAGGATTGAACACAACTGTTGATGAAAACATTTTAACTCAAAGATGAGCACTTCAAATAATTGGAATAATTATTAGCCTACTGCACAACAATATTTAAAAAATAATTCAGTCAAATCAAACTACCATCACTCGATGGTCGTTCATTTCAAATCATCATTCAACTACTATATGTATTAATTAATATTGTGGATGCTGTCATTTAAGGTTGACGAGACTATTTCAGCCACACATGCATGCTCTCACAAAAACGCTTGCTCTCGCGCTCTCTCTCTCTCTCTCACACACTCTCCCTCTCTTGTTCACTCTCTCGCTCCAGTACTACTAGCTTGTATCTTATTTGCAACTTCACCTGATCTTTTTCCAAAGCCAAATACTTCCCAGACAGTCGACCTCATTTGTTTTGGGGCACTTTGCTGAGCCACACTTGAGCAGGTGAGACAGCTTCCATCCTTCCCCGAGCGATAGCATATAAAATGTAAAAGTAGCATATGATAACATGATAGCCATGTTAAATTATAGCAAAAATATATTAAAGCCCACAAAGTATGAAATGGAAAATGTGATTGGCTGCTGCAACAGAGGAGGACTCATTTATGATACACAATGAGAGCTGCACAGTGCAAATGCCTGTGAAAAACAACTTACTGGGTTTCACAGATTTGGACAGTTTTAAATATACATCACTTTTAAAATTGTGAGATATTGCACGTCTTGTTATCAGCCTATGCCTAGATGTGAAATAAATGCACTTTACTAGAAACAAAATTTGGGGCTTGCACAACACCTATTCATACAATCAATATACTGTACAGCACATTAGAAAATGCTCCGTGGAGCGTCAGGGCTAGCAAGGCCATCTCTGCTAACCTAATATAACCTGACATCCTCATAACTATAATCAACTATAATAATTATAATAACTATAATAAAAGTCCATTTCATTTTAAATGTATTTTTACTAAACAGATATATTTTTTATATGGAGTTATTGTCCATATTCTGTTCTTTTCTTGTCATATTATATCCATATGGTTACACCCCTCCAAAGTGCTGCAGTTTTATTAAAAAGTTTTCAGCCAATTACAATTCAGCTAATATGTGTCGTCAGGCAGACTCCATGACAGACATCATTCCTCAGCCATGTGGTGCTGTGCGTTCGCTTGAAAAGTTGAAGGCTTGCGTGCAGTGTGAAATGACATATTGTGTACAGGCCCATATTTTTGTTAGACAGTTGAAATAGCCAATCGACCCATTAAAACGCCTTCAAGAAACCTCACGTTGAACGTGACAGAACTGGCGAGCAGAGCTAAATCGATCTGACATGTTTGATGGTGGAAGGAAGTAGTTAAAGTTATTTTAAAAAAGGAAAAAAAATATATTGCTCAACCAGCTAACATTAACTCATGGTTGCACAACCATGAGGCATAGCATACATTGAAACTAGACCCGCGGAAGTTTTTTTTTTTTTTTTTTTTTTTTTTTTAAGCCACAATGGCTAAAGAGGAACAAAACTGAAATTGGACCAACGAGACTTTCGGCATCGGCGTCCATGTCAATACAAAAGGATTTATTATTGGAAATGATACGTAAAGACAAACTCTACGAGCAAGGCATGAAAGTTTTTCTGAGGAAAAAAAAAGAATGGATTTTGTACTGAAATAACTTGGGGACAGCCGTTTTGGGTGAGTCAATGTTTTTGTCATTCATATTCAACTGTCATGTTTGGTTACCTTTTGTTGTTGTGGGGTTTATTGTCTGCGTTCTCGTTGGTTTGATTGACCCTGGAGCAGATGGATGGAGCGTTTTGATAGTCCACCTCATATTAAAAGAAAAAGTGGTATATTTTAATCGGAAAATTTAAAAAGTAAAAAAGTTTTATTCAAGTCCCAGATATATAACTATTTATTGAAATGAACACTAAACAATCAAAATAAAGCTCATTTTTTAGTGCTGTGAGTTCCTATTTTAAAGCAGTGATAGTTCTGTTATCCTTCAGGATATTAATATTTGCATTCCCTTCATTACTGATATTTTTTTCAAATTCAGCGGGCTGGATTAAAAAGCTTAAGAGGTCAACTATGGCCCTCAGGCCATAGTTTGCCAATGCCCGCCTCGGTCTCGATGTGCTCGGGTACACTGGAAAGGTGTTTTTGCCATGAGATACGAAACTTTTTTTTTCTTTTCTGTTGATAAATTTTAGGATCCTGGTTGGACCAAATGCATTGTTGGGCAAGTTACTTCAAAACTGTAATGCATTACTTACTGCCATTTCAAAGTAATTAGTTGAATTACAGTACTTGACATGTAATACTGCATTTGAAATGTAATGCCTTACACCACTATTGCATTTCTTTTATATTACTCTCACCAACATGACTGGATTTACCATTCTAAATGCAGCTCATTACACATTAAGTGAAGGCTTAATCCGAAAAGAAGTACAAATCATTTATTCTGTATTGTATTGTGAACCTTTAAATACAAGAAACTGTTTAACGTGAGTTTTTGTATGTTTCATCTTGATACATATTGACCACAACTATAGACTATTAACAGCAACTGTACAGTGAAAATTTGTGTTAGCTTACCTTGTCATTATTGCTAGTTGTGACAGGGATCTTGTTGACAAGGTTTGCAAATGCTGGTGACTGAATCCACTGTGGAAAGCGGGAGCATATCTTCTACGTACTGGGCCACGAATCTCCTAACCTCTTGAAGTGGACGTGCCATCCCAGAGCGAGAGGACTTTGTTTTATCACCACTTGCAACCCTCCGCGTGTTTTATTATGGCACAGCTCTAAAGTGTGGACAACTCGTTAAGTGTCACGCAAAAAGTGCAGCTAACTAATATAGTCTGCTTGTCTTTATCTCTGACGAAATGACAACAATGGGCTTATGTTCATCTTGTGTATGTATTCACATATTCAACCTATCGTAGGTACGTATCGTTGGTAGTGCTATTTGTGTTTTCTGTTGTGGGGGAAGCTGCGCGATATGTTGTGGGATTTGCTATCGTTTTTGCTTTTGTTCTACTCATTTGGATTAAATATTATTAAAGAAGAAGGTGGTATGAGTATATAAGTTCGTTACTTCTTCCTACTCCTATTTTGAACTTATGGGAAGATTGATGCTCATTGCTATTGTTGTTTATTTTATGTTTTGTTAAATTATTATTATTATTATTATTGTTTATTCATGCAAAAAATGCATTGTATATTGTTTTATAAATTGTGTTTGTTTTGCTTGATTTTAAGTTCAAAAATAAAGTTTTTCATATCATATCATAGTCTGCTACTGCGGGGAAGGAAACAATTTGAACCTTCATTCTAAAATTCCATTGTAATGTATTGTGTTACTCTGATTTGTAATTGCACATTACGGCAAAAAGTAAGAACAAGTTGTCTTTGTAGTTTCCACCTACTCTTTTTAGATTTAGTAAAAAGTAAATATACATGGTTCCCTGTCCTAAAAGCCAAAAAAAAAAAAAAAAATTTCTCAAGTTTCTCCAAGTAGAAAAAAAGTGTTGAAACAAACAAAATCAGGATTGATTCAACTTGCTGTATCACATACTATATCAACTATACTTTGCTTCTGAAGTAATCCAGGTAAATGGAGCAATTTATATATCTTAATTTATTTGGTTGAAAGTGCAAAAAGATATCCAAATATATGGGGGGGGACAAAAAAACCAAACAAACAATACATTTAAACTGGGTTAGAGTTGGGGAATCCTTTCATCAATTATGTCTCTTTGGAGAGGTACACTGAGACCTTGCTGTAATATAATAAAGGCTGAAGATTGTCTGGCAGGCCCCGAGAGAAACATATTGTTTGTTCTGCCGTTATGAGCCTTTCAAAAAAGATGGTGTATTTTTGTCAATGCAGGAAAAGAACAGTATGATTTTGACAGAGAAGATACCCTTTCTTACTTTGAGAAGGCCACAAAGGAGAAATTTAAAAGTGTAATAAAAAAAAAAAAAGATGGGAGTAATGCTGTTCTCTGTCTTTTTCATCTTCCCACTCACAGCTGCCACCTCTGCAGGAACAGAACATCTTGTGCTGAGAAGTGACATTTCAGATTTTATCTTGATGAGATGTAGTAAGGCCCATTTAACTGAATGAACATCACAACATTTCACTCCTGGAAGTGTGTGAAGTCATATTAATAAAATATAGTGCCATGAAAGTCTCAGGCTTTCTCTTATAGTGTTATTTAATATATTGTTCTCTTCATCTTCATTGACATTCATTTTTAACCATTCTTCACTCTATCTCTCCTCTTTGTCGTCATCAATCTTCCATGTCCTGGCCTCATTTTATTCCTTCACCGTAACAGTATTTTATCATCTCTATCATCACTACAACTGCCTGAGCCTCTATCACATCACTACTCACAGTCCTACTTAAACATTCTTGCTACATTTTCTTTCCTTCCTCCTCTCATTGACCCAGGCACCGGTCTTTGTTTTCATCATCACGCTCATCATCTCCCTAACTATCCCAGCAGTGCATTTTTTGTATGTGTGAGATGTGCACGATTCTTTAAAAGCTTTATGCTAATTCAGCTGAAGCATTACGGTAAGTGGACCAATTTCAGAAGTGCTTGGCCACATTTTATTACAGCTCATAAGCCCAAGGTCAGATGTCTCAAGGGAAGAGAAGAGGGCATCTATAGGAGCAGTATGGCCAATTTTCACCCTGCAGTTTCTTTGCTTCCCGATCATTGATTTGCATGCATTGGTCTAACTCAGTGTTTCTCAAGTAGTGGGACGGCCCCTCCTGGGGGGGCTCGAGGCGATGTCAAGGGGGATGCGCGGCTGACCACAGGGAAAAGGATTTGTTTTTTTCATGTGAAGTTAATTGTGATAAAATAAGGGTTGGCATTTTTTTTTTCAGGCATTTTGATGTGCTTAGGTTTTTTTTCTGCTTAGACCATTGTTTCTCAAATAGTGGGGCGGGCCCCTCTAGGGGGGTGTCAGGCGATGCCAGGGGGTTCGCGGATGACCCTGGGGAAAAGGCTTGGTTTTTGTCACGTGACATGTAATGAAATGATCCAGAAATGGCTTTTTTCCCATGATACAAAAATTTTCATGAGAATTCTTTCTATGTTCCTGCACTTGCTTTCAGTTGTAGTTTCCTCACCTGCGGGTTACATTTTGACAAAATTAATACCAGCGATGAGATGCTGATATCAAGCGCAGTCAAAAGAGAGTAAAACAACACATTACAGGAATAGCAGATGGTGTTTTTAAAGTCTTGTGCCTAATGGCTGGTGACCAGTTCAAGGGGTACTCAGCCTCTCATTCAGAGACAGCTGGGATAGGCTCCAGCAAACTCGCAACCTCAGTGAGAAGAAGTGGAATAGAAAGTGGATGCATGGATCATCATATTAAAAAAAAAGAAAAACTAAGATTGTTAAAACAGTGAGTTTTGGTCTGGTTGTTTTTAATTACAATTAGGGCAGCAGAAATGTGGAAACCAGTAAAGCAAAATATTACTGCTCAGCACTGATGCACATCGGGCTGCCAAGGCTTAACAAATGCTGAAGCCATTTACAATGACTTTTAATCAATCGCATCTCATGTGTGACATTCACAAATACAACCTTTACAAACAATCTGCATACTCTCGAAACCTCCCAACATCTCTCAACTTTTTGGATAAAATTGTTCATACGACTAGAATTGATTCTCTCATTTTTCTACCTCTTTTCTCATCTCTGCAAGGGGTAAGGAAAGGAATAAAGATCCCCTGCAGCCACATTACAAGAAGAGGCAACATACTGTAAGCCTTACCCTGAGAAATACGCCTCTCTGTCCTATTTATGTTACATATGGGGGTAGTTCTTAAATGTGGGAATAGCAAAAAACAAAATTATTGGTACCGTTCTGTTAATGAAAGATAGAAAGAGTGAGTGAGTGAGTGAGTGATATAAATTCAAGATAATCTGTTGGATAAATACTGAGAAAACATGGTACTCAGTGTTGGGAGTAATGCAGTACAAAAGTAATGTAGTTAGTGTGATGCATTACTTTTTGCTGTACTGCGGTAGTGTAATGCATTACACACACTAAAAAAAATATATACTTTTTACTCAGTACAAATGACAGTAATGCAATGATTTACAATGCATTTTAACCTGAATTTGGTGCTTTTTCCCCAAATTCACCCAAAACAACGCGAAAGTGGAAGTGCAAAATTTTTACTGCCTGGATGAGTGCGACAGCAGCAGACAACAGGGTGAATACGAACAGTACACACACACGATGGACATACGGGACAAAGACAAGAAGAATAGGTGCACTTTGTGTGTGCCATCAAAGAGCGTTCCACTTCGCCAAATAGCACCAGTAATTTGACAAAACATTTAACATTTAGTACTACTAACTTGACGTCAGCGAAAAAAAAAAACAGATGGAGGATTGTGAGTGGAGATAAAGCAAAACAGGCTAAATTATCGTTCTCTCGCTCAGGGATTCCGCTTCCACTTCAAGAGGTTAGGAGACTCATGAGAATGTTGTACGTAGGAGATATGATGTCGCTTTCCACAGTGGATTCGCTAGCATTTTGAAACATTGCCAGCGAGTTCCCTGTCGTAACTAGCAATAACGACACAGTAAGCTAACACTAATTTTCACTGTACAATTGCTATTAATAATAGTATATAAATAGCTGTGGTCAGTGTGTATCAAGATGAAGCATATGAAAACTCATTTTTAACTATGTTAAACACAATAACAGTGACGTAGGCTAGCTGCTAACATTTGCCCCATCGAAAATAATCTATTTTTGAAACGTCTGTCCCTAACTCAGTGCTTCTCAATTATATTTTGCCAAGAGGTTGTGTGAAGCAAAAAAGAAGCTGCCAGACAGGGACGACAAAGTAGGTAGACAATCGTACCGATAAATTGGCTGTGAGCCATTCCTCTTTCAAGAGGTCATTTGCAAGCTCATCTGCTAAATGGGCATTTTGATTTTTCAGTTGGTGCCATCTCCTACTTATTATCATGGTCACGCCTAAAGTGCAGGAATAATGTCTTGTAGAGTCTGCTGCTGAATGACTTAACAGAGAATGAGAAAAGAGTTGCAACCTCCAAAGCTCATCACCTCTATTCTGGCCATCTTTTACGACTGCATTTGAAAAAAAAAAAAAACACATGGGACATTGGAAATCTCTTCTGTATGCAGAAAATTATTTCCACACAATACAAAATAAATTTCTCCAATTTACATGTATTACATGTATGCAAAATGTTGATTTTTGAATCTGTGTGGAGTTTGTTCTCCCTGTGCTCATGTGGGTTGGCTTTATATACTCTATATTCATCTCGGAGTCCAAAGACATATTTGTTGGGTTCAATAAAAACCGATTTGACATGGTAAAGGTTTGTTTAAAAACAGGCACAAACTTGATTACTCTCGTGAACAGACGTTGAAACTGATTTAATTACCAGGCACAACGATTGCATCCACCAAAATGGGCAAAATTGCTGCACGTTTTATTCTGCACATTCTGGGAAAATAATATGCAGATTAATTAAGCACATGGAAAAGTGATTTAGCAAACCTGTGATGAATTGTGACAGCTGATTCCGGGCGTTTAAACACTGTGGGCTGATTTCACTAAAGAACTGCGTGGCTTTTTGCATGACGATAACCGGTAAAAACAGACAGCAGATGACAGCCGTCCCATTCAAACCTCTTCCAAGCATGCATTTAGAAAATTTAATTGTTCTCTTGTTAATTGCCAATTTTCTGCGACCAACCAATCATTTATATGTTTCCATGTATGGCCTTCTGCAATCAGGAGGACATCAGGGGCAAACTGCACTCAGCTCTCAAACTTTGTGGGCATGCCTTTTTCCCCTGGTATGTCATTAGCACAAAATCCTTTGTCAATAGGACCTAATATGTGTAAGATTTCGCAAAATCTATTGGTGAACTTAAACAATGGAACGATTTTGAAGCACGTGCAATACAGTATCTCATAGAGACGGTATTTCACAAGCTAGTCAAGAACAAATAGTGTAAGTCATGAGAGTGTTGAAATCACATTCTATAGACTTGTTGAGGACACTGGCAGTGAAGAATTAAGTCCAACAACAACAGTGATGCACTTGAACATGGCATGCCAATAAAAAATGAATTATCTAATCTACCTCCGCACCATACCCTTCTCCCCCTCTATATATATATATATATATATATATATATATATGTATATATATATATATATATATATATATATATATATATATATATATATATATATATATATATATATATATATATATATATATATATTTGAGATTTTAGCCAATTAGAATTCAGCTAACTGTCTGCTCCCTGAGGCGGTAGGGCATTCGTGTCAACAGTTGCGGGCGTCCACGCAAGCGCAGATGGATGATGGATATGTGAGCAGCCCGTATAACTTAATAGACAGCTGTAATAGCCAATCAAGTCATAAGATCGTCATCTAGAGGCCTCACGTTGACCGAGACGGGAGTGGATGCTCACTGCAGAAAGGCGGTACTATGCTCAACAAGCAAGCTATGTGGTGTTGGATTTGCCTGATTGCTTTAGAGGCGTAGCGTAGCTATTCGCTAACCTGTCCCGACTTGGCCATCTTTCTGACTGGGCTACCAGGGGCGTGAGCTAACCTTGGCAAATAGTTTTGCTGGGAATGCTTTTTGTTTGGAAAGGATCGATTTGGTGTTTGGAGCTATACTGGATTTGCGAACTTCAATTGTTTAATCAAGGCAGCAACGAGACACCAAAAAACGGCTGGACATGGTGGTTTTAAAAACTTCTTGGGACACCTGGGTGAATATAAAGTATTGTACATCTCAGTTCGAAAGTAAAGAGAGCGCCTCAATGTACTACGGTACTTTAAAAAAAAAACACCCAAGTGGATACACTGTACATCTCATTGCCAAGAGACTGCTTGAACAGGAAGAGGTCAAGAAAAATCGGGAGATATTGAAAAGACTGATCGATCGTGACCACCGTTTGTTTCTGTGAGTGCAAGCCTTTTCTTTGTATATTGTTTCATTTTCAATATTTTTGTGTTATTTAATTTCCTTCATATTCAGTTAATAGTAATAACTTTTCATCTACTTGGTACTTAATTATACTTCATCCTACATTCAAAAGTAAATTGCAGCTGGAGACCAAGCACACCAAAGCACCAGGGCCAGCCTATTTAGGCCACTATACAAACACACTTTCTTCAAGTGCGCTCAAATACCAACTCGATGATATTGTAGGTGTTCAGTCCCTCCAAGGAAAGGCTACAAATGAGACTTATGCCTAATTAGGTCTCAATCTTTTTTTTTGTCTGTGTTAAACGGCACGATTATCTTCAACTCATCTTCACGACTTATGAAATATGTTGTCCTTTGCTTCATGTGGGCTGCATCCTTTATTTGAGCATTAAAAAAATAATGTAAACTAACAATGCTGGTGGATCTTGTGGGAATGATACCTACCGTATGATTAAAACAACATGTGATATGATATTTCTGGTTACCTTGCCGATAGCCACAGATTTTAAAACAGCTACTGTCACCATTAAAACCACCTGACACAATATCTTCAGAAACATTTACAGCACATTCAAACTGACAGCAAAATCCCACTAATAATTACAAAGCCTTTGAAACAAATCCTTGCATTAAAAACAAATAGAACGATATGGTTGATTTTTTTTTTCAAAGAAAACGATAAAACAAAGAAAAAAGTATGTCTGAAATGATATGACTGTTAGCATAATCCAACTTCACCCTAAGGTAAACCTCATAGACAAATACCTTCCCTTCTATACTTCATCTGCTTCCTCCTTTGTCCTTTGAAATAAGAACAGTGCTGGGAGTGAGCAGCCATTAAAAGAGCCAGAAAGTCACTGCTTTTGAGTGGTTCTGAGCAGGCTGACTTACATTTATGTTTTAACTTAAAATGATGACTTTATTGACTGAAAATGAATGGCTAAAGTAAAATTGAATACAAAATAGAAATAATGCTCTACGCACTACGGGGGTAGGGTCTGAAAGTATTTTTAAAATGAAACCACACTGGCCTTTCTTGTACTGTACATCCATTTCCTGGAGCCGTTTATCCTCACAAGGGTCACAGGCTTGCTGGTGCCTATCCCAGGTGGCTTCGAGCAGTAAGCAGGGGATACCCTGAACTGGTTGCCATCCGATTGCAGGGCACACAGAGAAGAACAACCATTCACGCATCCAGGCATAGGTGTCGAACTACAGTCCTTGAGGTTCAGAATCCTGCGTGTTTTCAAACCTTCTCTCTCAAACATACCTGATCCAAATGATTAGGATCATTTTCAAGCTCCTGCAGAGCTTCCTAATGAGCTAATAGTTTGAATCAGATGTGTTGGTTGAGAAAACAGAAAACATGCAGAATACCGGCCCTCAAGGACTGGAGTTCCATACCCTTGACTGAAGGGATCCTGATATCCCATTACCCACAAACTTTCTGCTGTGAGTCGGCATCTGCCGATAACGGCATTGGCTATATATCTTGTATGATTTTAAAAGTCATGGTTATTTAAAACAGTCCAGTTCTGACAATTACCGTATGTCTCCGGGTCGAGTTGACCTCACTTAGAAGTTGACGCTCCCTTATTTTACTTCAATTTGGGTCTAAATCTACCTTAGACTTTAGTGGTTACATAGATAATGACTGTCCAATTAAAACACATGGTGAGAGTTATTAAAATGATGAACTTATGGTACATTTAGGAGTTTTTACTTTGTATATTGCATATGCATTATACATTGCATATTGAGTATACTGTTGCGGTTTTGGGGGGCGAGAACGAGACCTGTGCACATAGACACTAATGCTGCAACTAATGTTGCAAAAATAAAATGGTTGAAGTTTCAATGCTTTATTTCTTGACATAGATGAATATGAATTTGTCTAAAAGCCACCATCACTATCTGACACACCAAATAGCTCCTCCCTCCTCCTCCCCTCCCTCGCTGTTTCTCTCCCTACCTGCCGACATCCATGCCAGTTTTAAGCACACTTCCAAGGGCTGAAGGATACAAGTCAAGCCGTCTTTTCCTTTTCATAATGCCTTAGTCATATTTCTATAGTTATATTAGCGGTGCCTAGAAGTCCAATTAAAGTGAAGCCTACAGTATATCTGACCAAACATGATAACAATCAGAGTTTACACTTGAAATTCCAATTCATTACAAAATAGGTATGAATTTTACAATGCTTCAGTGCAGCGCTGCTTATTCCTCCTCCTCCTTCCTTCACGTCAACCTAAACTGCATGAGCAGGTTTCACGAGGGAGAGCTCCTGGGTTTAGGGGTTAGAGTTATCTTCAACTCTCTCGATTTTACATGATTTAACTCCACATACTAATCCCTATCATCTAAATATCTTGGTTTACAAGTGCCAAAACTCTCATACCATAACTATCTTTTTTTCAATGAATTAATTAATCGTGATCCACTATATCTAAAGCTTTATTCAAGTTAGTGAATATCCCAACAGTATTTTTTTCTTAATCGATACCTTCGACTAGTTTCAAAACTGCCAAATCGATATCGATTATTACTTAAGAGATTATATTTTGCAATGAAAACATCAAGCCTAGAAGAACTTCTAAGATTTTCAAGAACCGTGGTAGTAATGATATAGCTCTGTAGTTTATAGATACATTTTCCTTTCAGCTCCTATAAATCTTTTTTTGTTGTTGCTGTTTTCAGTTTTGATGGAAAGATAATCAGTTTTAAAAGACAAGTTGCAAATATATGCAAAAGCTTTTACTAGTAGTAGTTCATACTGTTGTTATTAATGTCATACCAATGTTAAAGTAGATTTTATTTAGTGTTTTAACTATTTCAGTATCATCTACAACAGTTAAATGTTCTGTCTCACCATTTGGTCTCAATGTATTTATTTATTTCAGATTTTTTACTTGGCTCTGAATTTATTTATTTATTTACTTATATTACCAATGTGGGGAAAAAAAGTCATTAGTTGTATCTCTTATCTTTTCAATAAGAATAAATCATTATTTTTGGAGCCATTGTCTATTTTATGATTTAACATTTTCCGTTTTCTGACATTTTCCAATTCCTTGTTCCGTCCGTGGATATTAATTCTTTTGCACACTACTTGTTTTGTTCTGTACCGGATAATATTGCGTCTTGCTTGCTCTTATGTAAACTACTTCATTTTTACGTCTTCTAATTGGGTTCAGCATATTTTTGTTCTTAAATTTAAAAAAAAATGTTTATATGGCAATTTTTTTTTTTTTACATGCATTTTTAATGCCCTGCATCATCCATGATTTATTTAAGCTAGGTTGCCGACTGTTTACTCTTATTCTTGGAAATTTTTTTATCATGTAGTGAACTTACAGTTGACTAAGATGCATATTACAAGAAGGTATTACACACTGACAGTACCACATCATATTTTTTTCAAAAAAGAAACTAAGCAATTTTAAGATGCATTTATCAATGTATTTTAGAATATCAAATAAAATTTTGCGGGGGCTCAAGTGGGGCTACTACACAGATCTCTGTGGGGCAACAGCAATAGCACTCATTAGACCCGGTGTGGCACCATCCCTGAAGTGCACCCTGTGGCTACAAATCTTCCACAGAGAGTCATTTGTCCATTCGGTTCAATACATTTGACGATCTTCCTCCTGGTTGTTCTTCTACAAACAGCTGTCTCAGGTTGTTAAGAAGGTCCCTCTTTATGTCCCTATATACTATGTGACTCCTCGTCAGCTGAGGTTTCTTTTGAAATACAGTCCTCAGTAAATATACAAACACTGATACGTCAGTGCCTGCGCTCATACAAAAGTAGTGTGAAGCCATGATCTGACCCGGAGGAAAACCATTTTGTTTCTAATCAATATGTTGATATATTCCTTTTCACCCATGTCTACGTCAGTTTGTTATTACAACCGTGTAGAATTTTGAAACTTGAAACTAACTACTGAACAAATTTGAAATGCATTTGTCACAATATAAAGCTGGTGAAACTTTTGGATGAGTGGCCTGCAGCTGTTTGCTCCAATCACTTTTCATGCTAAGGTGGCTGCTTAGTCACCGTTGAGGCAGAAGTGAATCAGAACGAATGTCAGAAAAATACAAAAAAAAAAAAAAGCAATGTGTAAATAGCTGTGCGCTGGCCTCTAGCTGTCACAAATATCAGACCCAATCACCCTGTGATTTTAACTAAAGCTTTTAAGTCCTTTTTTAAAGCAGTACTAATTCAATAAGCCCGACTTGTTCACAACATCCACAGAGCTTTTACTCAACTGTTAACCTTTCTTGTTTTCTCAGGGACCACAGTTTATTTTCATTCAATCAAACCTGAGCATATTTACTGAATGTTTTAGTGCTGCACAGAATTGGTGCTGCCAATGTAGTAAATATCTTAGACGGGTAAACTTACTGGGATCTCAAATATCGGGTTGTTGTTTTTTCACATTTTAACATTTAAAATAAAATTGTATTCACAGTAAATTTAAAATATTGAATATGTGTTGTTATTTTATTATTTTGAACCAGATTATTCAACAACACAACAAATGAAGAACTATAGTCGAAAAACATCCCACTCGCACATTCAGTGACTTAATATAGACGGACCCCTCAGGAATAATGACTATGCCTTCAAATGTAAATATATAAAAATACTGTGTAAATTACGATTTTACATATGGAGCAGATACCATTGCATCTTGCACATGTGCATGGTCAAATTAAGACGCCACAAGTGATTGATAATTTGGTCTACTCGCTAAATGACTTTAGCAGTACTTAGGGACAGCTTTTTCCCCAGCCCTATGAATTCTTTAGAACGCACTTCAAACGTCAACAATGATTGCACTCCTGCTAAACTATGTATTTTATTCTTTTCTATTGAATGTTTATAATAATTTAATATGCACCAATCAGAGGAGAGCTACTAGTTTCATTGTATACCTGATGTACAATGACAATGAAGGCATTCTGTTTTATTCTACACTATGTTACTTCTATTCTATCTTTACATCACAATTCATAAATAAAGTGTTTAAATCAGAGATTTCCAAACCTGGTCCCCGAGGGGCACTTCACTGCATGTTTATATTATTTCTGTCCTCCAACACAACGGTTAAACCGACCAGCAAGCTCAACAGAAGCCTAATAACAATCCGGATCATTTGAATCAAGTGTGTCAGAGGATGGAAATATCAAAAGCATGCAGGATAGAGGCCCTCGAGGACCGGGTTTGGACACCCCGAATTAAGTGATGGGATATTTATTGATGTCTCAATCCCAAATATATACAGTATTGTAAAATGAGTACATTAGACATGCTGGGAATTGTGCGGCTTCATTTTGACATAAGAAGTCTAAAGAAAAAACATTGAATACCTTCTTATACATATGTAATATAACAATGCAGAATACTTTACACACACATTGTCTATCACTTGTTTGTACACTGAGCCTGAAATGTTTTGACACACCTATCTATTTGTCAGGTCCCCCACTCTGCTCCACCTCCTGCCCTTTCTCCTGATTTGGATCCCCGCTCAAAAGCCCAAAACTCACTTCTAAATGTATGGGGCTGTCCTTCCAGGATTTCGCAGGAATTTTTTATGATTGTTGCAAACAAAAATGTCTAATTTCGCAGGCAATTTTCCCCAAAATAGCAACAAGAGTTGTGATCCCCCCCCCACAACCTCATTTGATTACAAAAAGTATAATTTTCTCCCCTCCACAGCATCAGATATTATGGCAAAAAGCTCTTTCTATCCTTTTTCTTTCCACAGGTAGTACGGTTTTTCGATAACCTCCTTGACCTTACCTGCTGAGGATGGACAGCCTTTGAGCTAACATTGTAGAAGGCAACTCTTTCTAAACTTGTTTCAATTTATCATGCCTATTCACTTTAGAGTAGACTGGGACACAGGTCATTAGGGCCTGTTAGGATACATTTGGATTATGTAAGATTAAGGCTAAGCACTGCTATGCTGGACAGTAGGATAATTCATTAAGAAGAACAAAGCATCACGTTGGATGTACTAATCCACGACTGACTTGTATTGCAGACGACGTGGTATCAGCTCCTGCATGACTGTGTCATGGATTTATGTATTCTTCCTCTGTGGGTCTCATCACTTTCTCACTCTATGTCCCACTGTTATCAGAATCGGTTTTATGAATATCAGATAAATCTCTCCTAAGGCCTTGCTAGTAAAGGAGCTAATCAGACATCGTAATGTTGAAATGATGAGCCTTGGTGAGATGTGGTTAAAAGCCAAATTCATTTTTTAAATTAAATGAAGTTTTCCAGACAAACTGTGTGAGCTCAAATGTCGCACCTCAGTCCAAGAAAGAAGCTGGAATCGCCCCGTTAAATTCTCACCAGTCAATGACTTCAAACTATTTGGAGTTCTGGCCAAATTTACCCATCAGTTATCTACCGCCTCTTAGGCCCTCACTTGAGCTTCTCAGATATATTTTCTGGATGTTTCTGATCCAGTAAAAAAAAAAAAAAAAAAAAAAAAAAATTGGAGAATGTATTTTTCATAGGTGAAAATATTTACATGAACTCCCTATCTAAACCTCCGGGCAGCGTGTTTCTGATTCAAATAAGTCAATTAGTAACAATAATAATAATAATAATAATACTATAGGAAATAAATAAATAATAACTTTGACTTTAAAAATGTTAATAAAAGCAGCAAATCAGTGTATTATTAACAAGAACATTTATTGACCAGGACTTTGGAGACAGCATGGTTGAAATAAACAAAAGGTATGCAAAAGATTAGTGAAAATAGGACAGACTCTTCCTCCCTAGCTCAGTCCTAATGGTGGGAACCTTAAAATGCAGCCAACTATTTGACCTGCGGTTTAAAGTAGACCGAATCTTAGTGAATTTGCAGCAGATGTATTGTTGGAGGGGGGAGGCACCAGAAACAGCTTTATAAATCATGTAATACCAGTGTGTTCTGGAGCAGTTAAAACAGTCAGACTTGTGCCTTGGTTTTCGTTTTTTGGCGCCGCCTCTGGCCGTTGTTGGGAGTGCATTTCTGAAGGGGAGGGGGAGGTGTTCCAGTTGGGAGCAGTTATGTCGATGCCTCACGTTTGTTGTCCGTCCTTACGAGAGCTGGCCCACGAGTGTCTGTGAGTCGTTTTCTTTAGTGGAATATTATTTGCCCTAATATGCCCATGGTTGGTCATTCGTGTCATTATAGATAATAAGCTGGCTAATGTTAGTTTATATTAGCATGTTAAACGGTGCTGCCTTTGAATGTGTTGGCTTGTTAGCATTTTCGCGTTAGCCTATTAGCATTTCATATTGAAGAGAACATTATTTGTGGTTGTATGTTTGATTTAATCTTCACAGTTGTCTACATTGTCTACATTTGGTAAGATGTGATTTTCACATATGTATACTTACGTTTGGTATATATTCTTTGCAGTTTTACAAAATAAAAATGAGTGAGAACGACACAACTATTAAAGAAGTTGCCCTCATTTTGCTGTTCGCTGTCTGTCTACCTTGACGAAAACCACCTTAACATCTTGGGAGGACAGAACACAGTGTGATAGTCTTCGATTATTGAGGGATGATAGTCCAGTGAGAGCGTAAAGGGTGCAGTGGTGGGTTTTGATGGCTGGTTTTATTATAAATCTCAGGGCAGAGGGATAAATAGGATCCAGTTTTGCCACGGTGTTGGGATATGCAATTCAATAGATTTTGTCGCCATAGTCGAGCTGCGATAGAAATAAGCTATCATGATAGCTTCATGATAGATTCATGATAGCTAATTTATCATGAATTTAAGACAGACCTATGATACCTAGCTTGCTAAGACTTCATTTACCTACACACACACACCATATTTTCCGGACAATAGGCCGCACCGGCATATAAGCCGCAGCAGCAAAATATGAGCAAAAAATACATTTTTGTCACGGATAAGCCGCACGGGACTATAAACCGCAGGTAATAACATCAGATCTTGATGCAAAAACATGGTATATCAAGTTTATACATTTTTTTTGTCATTTAAATATTTTTTGTAATTGTCAACATCCTCTTTAACAGACTGAACATGCCTGCATGTTTAGTCCCAACATATTTATAGAAAATGGATAGATGGATGGATGAATATTTTCAACACTTACAAAACACCATTAGTTAAATAGCAGTTCAAAACCGAAATCAATACTTCAATAGCATCTTTTTTTGTCTGCCTTTGTTTGATATATTATTTTAGTGAGCATAAAAGCACATTCCGCATAATTCATATATACAATCAGAAATACATAATTAAATCATATATACATTATACATTTTTTTTAATAATATATCTTTTAAACTCTTTTTAAACTCACAGCCATTAATTAACATCTTTTCAGTTCTATTGCATAGTTGTTCCATAAATTGACTCCTCGAACAGATACAGCGATCCCCCCTACTTCGCAGTTAATGGGGGCTGTCAAACACCCGCGAACAATTTACCATCTATTTTATATACTGTTTCAAACCAGATAGATATGATGGAACTCTTAGACTGGAGACCAAAAGCTTGTGGCAAAACCTGTTCCTATTGGTGTTATTTTCTGAGACATATTTCAGAGCTGTATCTCACTCCTTGGTTTTAATACATGGTTCACAAAAACTAAAGAGAAAACAGTATTCCGCCCGTCCAGCTGAATTGTGGTTAGCCAAGCAAGCTACTTAAAAATCTATAGAAATGTTCTATACGGTGGCAAAGCAAGCCATTAGTCTTCTGTAATTAAAAAAAATAAAAACCACAGGTTTCTTTCCAGCCTGTGGCTCAACTGACAATGAGTTGTAGTTCTATTGATCGGCAAATTCCCATAACACTCAGGAGTAATGGCTTCATGAGCTACTTTGATAATAAAATTCTTACTATCGCAGACAAAATTAATCATGTCCTACCCTCAGTGGAAAACAATTTATCTTTGAACACAGTCACTTTACAGGTAGCAATAAAATACATTATTTGTTAGGACTGTTTTTCTCCCATCAATCTTTCAGGACTAACTATTTCTTTGTTGAAACTATCAACTTACGGTTTCTGCAAGGATTCTTAAAGTTGTAGGTTAGTAGGTCTACATTACTCATCGTCAGTCTATGTCACAGGTGTCAAACTCGACACCTGGGCCTAGATGGAGTCACGCACGCACACACACAAGCACAAAAGGCTGGGCTAAAATAAAATAAAATAGATCTTTGGGATGATTATGATTTAATAATTTTCATGTCAATGATTATGATTTATTCACATTAATACACATTTATAATGTTTGAGTCATTCAAAAACAAATCCAATGCAAAATGCTTGAACCACAATGTGTGCAGTATTCTGAATTTAAATCAGTTTCAACAAACTTAATATTAAGCTTGTGCAAAAAAATCTGCAAAATTACAACTCACAATAACATTTACAGTAGCTATAATGTGAAAAAGTGAGTTTTTTTTTTCCATGCAGTGGTTGCATTTATCTTTGCTAGCCTTTATCTTTACTAACCATGATGCAGTCTCAAAGCTGTCAGTACTCCTCCCATTGGATAGGATGCCTTTGGTGCATGTATTGGAATTAAAAAGTCTTTTTTTGTCATTAAGGATGATTACAATTTTAATAAGGTTGATTTCAAAGTAATAAACGCAAAAAGTTACTATAAAAGACGTCATTAATTAAACATAAAATTCCATTCAAATTATTCAGACAGTATAAATATACGGAATTTAAACAAACTTTAACATAAACTCAACATTCAATGCGTGTGCAACAAAATGTATCTGTTCATAATTTGTGCATAACTCGCTAAAATGCCACAATGAAGTTGTCTGTAGTTGTAATCATATCTTGTAGACCACCCAACCAGCAGCCTGCCGCTGGTAAAATTACAACTCATAATACTATTTGGATACAATGTGATCAGTTTTATTATTATTATTTTTATTTATTTAATTTTTTTTACGCAGTGGTTGTTTCATCTTTGCTGGTACTAACCACGCTTTCAAATTTCAAATTCAATCCCATTGATTGGGATGCTTTTACACATACATTTAGATACATAAATAAAATAACATGCATCACTGCTGCATGGGCAAGCAGCACAAACTTTATTTTTCGTTTTTAACACATAGCACAGTGCAGTCAGTGAGTGATGCATTGCAACTGTTCTTATAGGGCCAGTCTGTGTTGTCACTCTCTTCAATCTGTCCGCACCCTAACCCCACCCCCACATGGAAGTCTCGGCAGAGCTCTTCTCACAGCCACAAGCACACAGCCCGAGAGTCGTGTAGAGTTCTTACCTAAACGCCTTTATATAGTGCCAGATGTAGAAGAGCAGAGGTTTAGTTTAAGCAGAAGTTCCTTCATTTGAACAAGATTGTGTATTAAGGCTGTTTGACCGCTTCAGACTCCACGTTACGACTGAGCGTGCGAGTGTTGGTGTGCATCATGTGCTGCTGTGAAGTGATGGTCACTTGAAAAACAAAAAAAAAAACAACAACACATGAAGCACTGAGGACGCAAAAAGTGAAGCGTGAAGTAGAGAGGGAACACTGTTTTTTGTGAAATCTGACAAAAGTAATTTACAAAATTACTGACAAAAGTAATTTACAAAATTACAAAGCAGGAGTCAAACCTGGGTCCAGAAAGTAATAATGCATTTTTTGTCAGGTGCTAAAGTCAAACTGCAGCTGTGTTTTTACTTTCAGGATAAGGATTTTACATAAGTGATAAATAAGTGAGCTGTTAATCAAAAGTGGCGATTTTCAATTGAATTTGCTAATTAAGGTAACAAGGTAATTGTTTCTACGTGATAATGTAATACCATGAGTTAAGTGTACATTCGTACTGTATGTTTTTCACCCCCATAACCTCTGAGGGAAATAAAACCTGAAT
The DNA here is from genome assembly GCF_059441005.1 of Hippichthys cyanospilos. Taxonomy (NCBI): domain Eukaryota; kingdom Metazoa; phylum Chordata; class Actinopteri; order Syngnathiformes; family Syngnathidae; genus Hippichthys; species Hippichthys cyanospilos. Next base: position 31,268,172 of record NC_142369.1, on the reverse strand, counting down.
GTGGCCATTTGGATATGAATTAGATACTCATGGTCAATTAATTCTTTTGAAAGATTTTTCATCTCAATGAATTACATTGCATCATAGTTCCGGGGCAGCTTTACAGGGAGAAATGACCTTACAATTCACTTACTCAACGGATTTGATTCGATGAGGTGATATTAGTAATTTGAATAAAAACATCTGTCTTGAATTGATATCTGATATATTAAGCAATGTATTATCTGGGAAAATCTGGAACACCCTGGAGCTGCTTGACTTGATATTTTAAATTGGTACTTCTATTTCTTCAACTATGCAGGATCTTTACACTGTCTTCTTTCTCTGTACCTTTGAATGAGAGTGGCTTTAGATGAGACTCTAGTCTAAAGTCATAATTGCACAGACATAACACTTTTGACTGCTACCTGGAAGTAATCACGCACAGCCAAATCAGTGGAACACTTTGCAAACACAAAAACCCTGTTGTCAATTTTGGACATTACCGAGATGACAAATTATTTTCACCGTTGTTCATTTCTTTTTGTTTGTTCTTTGTTTTTGCTTTTCAAGATATCAAAAACCAAAAATGTAGGGAAGGAGTTTCAGCTTACAAGGCTCTTACCCAGTAAAAATAATAAAATAAAAATAAAAAATGGTTCAGCTTTGGTCTGGGCATAGGACCCTTTGAGAGCAAGCTTCAAATATTTCTATTTGATGAAGCTTACAGCTGAATCCCTTAGTTATGCCTCTATAACGAGTCTCCCAAGAGATTAACATGATGCACTATGATCCTCTCCATCTACAAAGTATTTGCATTGCTTTCTTTGTTGATTGCACATCCCGATTCGCAGTCAACATTGTGGTGTATTCTGATATATTTTATCATATTTCTGAATGTATATTTTCTTTGCAATGCAAATGGTTGCATTTCTCAATGTTTATTCCTGATCTTGGTGACTGACCTTATATACAATAGAATAAGTCTTTACCCGAACCACAGTAGAGAAATTCTTTTTTTTAATGCAAGTGAATCACACAGTACACATAATAACAAATATAACAGATCATAGATTTGGTAACTATATGAAATAATTATGATCCCAAAACAATTGTCTGAAGACAACATCTGGGCTTCCATATTATTTTATTAGATTTTTTTCCTGGATGGAAGGCAAGGATGAATCAGAAATGGACCAGGAAGCGTGCCCACTGAGTTACACGGCAATTTAGTCACTGGGCAGTACAGAGGTATGATCGGTCTTTTGATCCCTGCAGTGCTAGCACCAGTAGATCCAGATTCCCTATGCCATCATTTTGTTCTGCTAGGGTTGGGCAAAGGGAGAAGTAAGTGCAAAGGCGGAGCTGCCTGTATGTAGGTGGATGTTGGGTGAGGACAGTCCCAACCCTGGAGTCCAAGGGATGAACCTCAACTGCAAAGTGCTGCTCGAGATCTGACTGAATAAGTACGAGGGCATTAGTAAACATGCGTTTTCGTCGTTCAAAAGCAAAGTTAATTCGTTTTGATAAAGTTAAATTCACTTTGCTTCAGGTTATTTGAGACGAAGGAGCTGCCGTTGGGATATACTCACAAAGAAACTGCCAATAGAAATTGAAGACCTGAGAAAACATTACAGCGCCTTGCAAATGAAAGGCGTTGCCCAATTGGCAACCGTTTCAACTTTGGCTGGGTACAATCTGAATCATCCTCTTCCAGGCACGTTTTTTATGAATAGAGCTGAGTGTGCATGAAAGTCACATTTCTCAGCTTTAGCTTCAACGTTTGTTTTCTGCGCAAAACAACACGTTATACAACTTCTTAGTGGGGGGGGGGGGGGGGGGGGGCTCAACGTAATAAATAAATTGCACAATCATAAGTGCTAAGAGGGTTTGCAGAAACGTTGCTGAATATCTCTCTTGAATTATGGTATTCCGGGGTTACCCTGGACAAATCAATGTTCTCAGGCGAGGTTGTCATTCTTGGGGTCCAGGTCGAAACAATGCGTGATGAGACAAGGCGTGACGAGACTAGATGTTGCCAAGTCGATGTGAGGGTTGTGTTGGTTCAGCCACAGAATGCCTCCAAAACACAGGCGTTATTGTTGACATCATTACAAACAGTTCAATAATCGAGTGATCATTACAGAAGGAAAAAAAAAAAACTTGAGAGGTTCAGTTTTATGTGTAACTGCTTCAAATAATGATTCATCAATCCTGTGAACTTCTTTTGTATTTTGTAAACAGAGATGTTATTTTTCTGAACAAAGTCGGTGTCAATCAAATTGTATTTGTGCCGGTCAACCAAAACCTGGATCAGGGTGGAACAGGCATGTCTGTTCTGACTGCTTGGGTTCGCCCACTAGAGGTTAGTATGAGTCATAGTGCAGCTCAAGAGAGCTGTTTGGTGTTACGAAGGACCGCTGGAGAATCCGGGTGGGTGAACTGATTGTCAGAGAGCGTCTTTTGCTCTCCCTGTTTCTCTCCCTTATGCTATTGTTAAATAGTTAAACCCGTGAGATGGTTTAGGGAAGGGCTGCCATCTCTGAGCGCTAACGTGTCCATCTCACACCCAGTCAAAATATGGCTTGATGTGCTGAGTCCCCCCACCCGCTCTGCTGTCAAAATTCAGAAGTTGCCTGCATACTGTGAAATCTTATCACTTCCCTGCTGCAAGTCCAGTAATGTCCCGCGGCCTGCTCCCATTTACTGGATGGTTGAAAACCTTAATTTCCTGGGATAACAAAGAATAATCTGTGAGAATACCTGACTGGTGAGTAGTGATGGCAAGGGACCAGGCGGGTCCCTGTCCTGAGAGTAAACTCATCAAACGTTATCTTAGATTGGTCAGTGACATTTGTGGTAGCCTGTTGATTGAAAACAAGGAACCCTGGTGAGGAAGATGAGTATAGGTCTCCTGAATAACTGGCAAGAATTGGGTTGTATGGCTCTCTGGGTTGAGGTACTGGCAGCCTTGTTGGTGGAGGAAGGAGCAAATGGAATTTGCTGGTTTCTCATTGCTTTTATTTGCCGACCCAACTGCACCACACTTGCTGTGAGCTGTAGATGGCCTCCCAAGAAAGTGCTCGTTTAAGTTTTTCAGATTCTGCCATATCAATTTTTGATCAGGCAATTCTATTGGGGTTTGTTCAAGGATCAAGGACCCAGGTGCAGGATAGGACACAAACGTTTATTTGAGCACAAGAATAACAATATCTGTTTAGAGAAAACTCCTTCTTCACAAAAAAACAAACAAACCAAAAAAAAAAAAACACAAGTTGAAAAAACTCACTAAAATCTTGACTGGTAACAGGAGTCAGGAGAACAAGTCCAGAGTGGAGCACATATAAAGCGACCAAGTAGCCAAAAGCGTCTAGCAAAGGAGGAGAGTCTGGATTCGGCTTTGGAAGTCGGCTGATTGCTGATTACGTGCAGTGATGGTTGAATGTGTCCTACTCTCCAGCAGCTCTGCCCTGCCCTCCTGCACTGCTCTGGCTGAAAGAGGAACGGTGGATCAGTGAAAAAAAACAATCAAAACAAAAATTACAACCCTAACATTCATGACCATATGATGGAAAGATTTTACCTTTTCATACCACAATCCATGCTGAAAACACAAATAAGGGACATAAAAGTCCACAGACATTTATTTGACAGTTCATACAGATTGCAAAGGTATTTTAGTCCCATATGACCCTGAGAAACATGGGCATGTATAACATATTTAGGTAATAGTGTCATAAATGCATATGGAAACTCAGAAAAGCAGCTGTTGTGATGGACAATACACTCACTATGCAAGGAACCTGCTCTGGTTTCGCTTGGCTCCATCAAGCTAGTGTCAACTGCTCTGTTGTGCTGTATATCGTACCATTCAGGCCTTGTCTACGTGTCTACATTTAAATCCGCATAGTTTCCCCCTCGTTGTTGTTGTTTGTTTATTTAAATAAGCCGCATCTATACAAAAAGCGCAAATTCTTGTACATGCATGCCAAGTGGCCAGGGGGCAGTAATTCACCAAATTCTGTCCAATCAGAAAGAACCGTCGCCTTTGACGTGTCCAATCAGAAAGAACATCCGGCTCTGACGTCACCAGTATCTGCGTCTTCGTCGGGAAAAAGAGTAGCGTAATGATGCAGATCTCCATTCAAGCTGGTTACACGCTAACCATGAAACCGGAAGTTTGGGCAGTGCTCCACTTTGGCTGAACGTTTTGAAACATTTGATTTGATGCCACATACAGCAAATAGAAGCAAAACTGAGACATTTACTGCTCGTTTGCAAGAACACCGGCTACATGTAGACAAGGCCTTAGTTTGATAAACATTGTAGAATGGTATAACATCTATTAGCACTGATGAAAAATTGTGGCCTCCTCCATGATTGGAGTTTCTCATATACACACTAAAATACTGAAACAGTTTTCACTTTTGTAAGATTCAAGATATTCAAGAGTTTAGTTTATTGTCATATGCAGAGTAATACCACACAATGCAATTCTTATTCTGCTCACTTGCCCGAGCAGAAAGGCTTTCATATTCACTTGCACATGTAAACAAAAAGGTGCAAATGGCGATCCCTTTGCCAGTTTGGACTATGTTGCTTCCGAAAACACAAACAGTAGTTATTTGGACCAAGGGTTTAATTGTGAACCCTGAAGCACCCGGAATGTTGTGCCTTGGAGAAAAGAATGGACCCCTGCAGAGTTCATTTTTTCAGACAGTGTAAAAAATCCTGAGGTAGTTTAGTTAGCCGTGTGTGTGGGTGTGCGTGAATGTGTACACATCTGGGCTCTATCACACACATGTTCAGATTCATCTACCTGCAGCGAGAGACAGTCTAAGACTCTCAGCTTTACTTAGCCGTTTAGCACTCATCACTTCTCCTTTTCAGGCAGGGAAGAGTAAAATGACCCAGTCAGGGTCATTGCACCAATCCTCTGTTATGATTTTCAACATTCAGTCCATAACTTGAACCCCACAAGCTGACCTGAGATCAACAATCTTTATGCAGTTTTTGGAAAGTTTGAGTTGAGCAAACATTCCAAGGAAAAGACTATAAAGAGTTATAAAGTCAGGTTCTATTATATGCAAATTGAGCTTTATTTCTTTGGTAATCGTTCTGTTAATACGTGATTACACAGTATTCCCTTGAGGCATTATTTTAAAAAGACTGATTCTTTTAATTAGATCTATAGGGAATTAGAACTGTGTGTTTTAATATTGCACTACTGCACTGAATTAAATAGATCTGCTGTATGGACTTACGTGGCTCACATTATATAACCACATGCCAATTATTCAGGTTGTTATCTAAGATGTGAACTCACAGAGATGGATTTCTCACATAACAGTGTAGAGGAAGAAAGAGAGTGAACGATGGCAATGTTGAGAATTTAAAAGCATTTTCTACTTGACAGGCTCACCACTCTCCCTTTTTCTCAAGCATACTGACCAGGTAGCTCGGAGAGCAACAGGTCATCTGCAGATAGGGTTTTGTCACCAATTGCGCCTCCGTTTGTATCTTGTTTTCAACTACAGAGAAATTTTCTCTCTCTCGCAATCAGCACTGATGTGCTGACTGCCTTTGGCACAAAAGATGCTGGAGCAATACTGTTGTCCTGGTAACAAAGCCTAATGACTCAATGCGATATGATGCAGAGATTCTGAGCAAAGCTGCACCATTGTAATGGGTATTGTAAAACAAGGCTGCTTTTCGTTTATGGGGTTTTAATGGGCTCTTGAGGGACATATTGAACAGTTTCCATCCATGCCATTTTTTTCAAGTTTTTGCCAGATCATTAGCTATATAATAGTCTCATTTTGGTTTCTATTAAGTGTGATAATTTGTTAATACAGTTAAGGTCAATTATCTCAAATAATGTATGGATAGTAACAAATCAGATGGGCTTCCATGGCTCTCATTCAGAGTAGAGTGGTTAAAACCTCTGAATAGAACGGCAGCTCCTGCTTCAGGTAGTGCAAGTATAGTGAAAGAGGAAATGGACTGCAATAGGAACATTTTTAGATATGGTGAGGACCTTGGTCACTTGAAGAAACTGCTACTTCTCTGCCTTAAGACCCCAGGTGGCATAAACCTCAAATTCAGATGTCTGCAGGAAACCCCCGGCTGAGGTGTTCTGTTGGTCTGGGATGCATTTTAGGGAGTACTGTAAGTCTCACGACATGGTTGGGGAAGCCTCGGAGGCAGTCCCATGGAACTTGAGGAAGTGGCTGAGCTTTTGGGATAGTTACAATGTCAGAGCAAGATATTGCTACTCCATGATTATAAAGCAACAATGAAACATGATTGCGTGATTACAACAGTAAAAAACAAAGGTTTTTCATTCAAAACAAATTCAGCATCCATAACCAATTCAGTTTGAACATTGATCTGGTAGGTTTGCTTTTGCTGCAATCGTTAGAGAGGAAATAGTCACAACTACTGGGTTCCAGGTGGATCTGCCAAGTGGGAACTGTATCTTCTCCGTAAAACCTCCATATCCCTACCAATGATTTTATCAGAATTTTTGATTGTGACCAGTTTACATCTGGTAGGTACTGTGCTTTTGGGTGCATTAGAAATTTTTATCCATCATAGGAGGTTTTCTTACGGGACCTCTTTGGCCTGGGTGACCCTGCCAAGGGCATAAAGCTCCAGGCAGCCTACCCCAAAGGATGACTGAGAAACCCCACCACCATGGTATGCTGACCAAATTATAATGCTGTCCACTTCTACACAAACATACAGGATACAAATCTGCATTTTTTTGACATTTGTTGAATACCTCCTTCAGCTTCTCATTTTTACAGTGAATGAACACGATCAGTGGAAGCAAACACACACAAACTGCTTAAGAGGATAAATAAACCAAGGGCTGTAATGATCATCACCAGGGAAAATGTCTACCCCAATATACAGTACATGGCCATATAACCTCAGAAGTTGATATGACCTGGGAAAGGCAAACCGAACTTGCTAATTTTCCACCTTTCCTCCATCTGCTTCTTTATGCAGCAACTCTCAGTGCAACTGGACTTTTAATACCTATGCTCCAATGACAAGAATATGAATGTGCTGGAGACTTAAGCATGGGTAATCACAGTATCCTTACGTGCATCGCTCCGCTACAGTAAACCCCGACAATTTTGTAGTGCTGTGATATACGACTTTTCACTAGTCCTGTTCTGAGCAATACTTGTGCCTCACATCTCAGACTTTTGAGGCTTTTAGTGATATGAATAAAGAAGTTGCTCCGTGGCTTGATAGTGTCACCTCTGCAAACTTTTAAAACAACCCTTTGTGACTTCCAAAAAACTCAAAACTGCTTTGTTATGTTGCCGTCTCTGTAACACACAGGATCGGAATACCTAATGAAAGAATGCACATTTTTAACAGTAATACAGACCAAGGTTAATGTGGTTGTCTGTACACCACTGTTTTATGCCGCATCTCCTTGCAGACACGATCCACCCATTTGCTTTATCCGGGATTGGGACTGACCTTCATTAGTTATAGGGACCAAGGATTCTCTCTGTGGATGACAAGTGCATGAAAAAGGCAGTTGGTTCACTCTCACTATTACGCAGATTCTTGAAGATTTTAGCATTAGAACCCTAACAGAATACCAGCAATTATCCATCATTTCACAGAACCTAGCAATGACAAATATTGCCACGACAATATGTGACAATGTCAAAGCCCGCCTTTGGTTTGTGTATGCAATACGTGTCTGACAAAAATTGCGTTCAAAGCAACTGGGCGGGAGAAGTGAATCTGAGTGTGAAATGGCATTTCCTTACACACCGTCTCTCTGTTAAATCACTAATAAAACCCAAGAAGGCTAAATAATGTTGGTACTTAACATTGCCTCTCATAAAAATGCTGTCGTTAGACCTAAAATGTCAAGTCTGGAGGAAAGTTTGGACCAGCAACAGACTGGACACAGAAGAGGAGAATTACAAACTCTTTAATACACAAAAATCCAACGTAACCACAGTGAGCATCGAAAACTAGAGCTGACTAAGAAACTAGACGCTAAAAATTTCAGAAACTAGTTTCACATGGCAGAGTGAGAAGTTCACTTGACGTATGACAATGTGTCACAGAGAAATCAGACTTTAAATACCGTCATACAACAGTTTGTATATGATGTAACAAAGCAAACTAAAGGACCATAACAACTGCCCTGAAACAGATACATCAAGGGGCAAACTAGTCTTGTGGTTTTTAATCTGAGATTGATTGAATCCTAAGGGTTCTGTGAGTCAGCCCAGGTCATCTTGTCAATTTGTCATGACATGACCTTCTTAGCAATCGCTGGCTGTAGATGATCACGTGACATCCCTTGGCCAATCAGTGCTGCTTTGTCTTTAGTGCAATCTATAGTCATCTTGTGACTACTCGTGGTAGTACGTATTTTGATCCATGCTAACTATGACGGGCAATAATAGAAAGTGGACAGGTTATTATGTACAACATGGATTCACATGTATCGCACAATGTGATGAGATTCAGTACCCTATCTGCATATTTGTGTTGCCAAACTGAGCCAGTAAAAAACATGTATCAACATCCTTAATTGGAAAAAGAGAAAAAACACAACAATTATCTAATTTTTCCCTTAAAGGGAAAGTGTGTAAGATTTAGACAGTTTTTCACTACGGAGAGCAGGAGGTCCTGCAGGTGTTGCATTTACCATTGTCCTTAGCTAAAGGAAACAAGTGCCACCCACCATGTAATATAATTTAATGATAACTACAGCTACGATTATGTTTAAAACACACTGTTTTAAATTAAGAACACATTCATTTGCAAGTTTTTGAATTTACAATCATTCAAATTATTCCTTTTGAATGAAAAACGGTCTAAATCTTACACACTGTCCCTTTAAGAAAGGTTGGGCAAATGCACATATGAAACTAGTGTGTTTCAGTTCCATCAACAAGGTTAAGAATCTCTACGCTGCAGTAAATACAGGACCATATAGGATAAATGTGATTGATAATAAAAGGGATAAATAACTTGTCAGTCAGGTATTGATGATTTTCCTGCAGTTACTTTTTTGGTTGCTATATTCTACAAAAACAATGATAATTGTGTGTTCCTGCATTCCTATATGAAATCGTACATAGTTTTTATGAGCTAATAAATTACTGTTGTGACTTGAATATGTAAAACATTTATTTTTTGGAGCCACATTAGTGAAGTGTATGAGAAGCATTGCTTGTCAGGACGTTGTTTCCTCCTCCTCTTTTTTTCTTTCTTGCTTCCTTATCTTGTTTCTCTCTCCCCGCAGGAGATAATTTGAAGCAAAATGTGACTTGGTTAAGGGCTAGCAAGGCGCAGTCCGCTTTGATGTGCTGCTTTGCCTTATGAGCTGTCGAGACATATGGACGGCCAACCGAGTGGAAAGGGGAGATGTGGGGTAAAATGAGAGAGAAGGGGCTCAGCCGTGATTCGGGGAAGGGATTTTAAGGAGAGAGAGCTGAGCTAAAGTGGCAGCCTTCCAAAAGAGTTGCCGTGGAGATACACTAATTAATGAAACCATAATTAGAGTTAGGCCTGGCAAACAGAAAATGCTTCGATTCTATCTCCTCTTCAGTCGTTTTCCCCCGCATTCAAATTGGGGAAATTCGTGTCCATACACTGCTGACACAGGCTTTTTTCATATCTATAGCAGGAATTGCCTCGTTTCATCAAAGGTAAAAACCTAATAGTGCACCTAGAGAACAATATACTCCAACAACGCCCCCCCAGGAAACCCATATCTCATCTACATTGTCAAAGATGAGGTTGTTTTCAGGGGGAAAACATCGCCATCATTTCCTAGTTGACTAATGATAGTGAAGATAACTGGCCCAGCCATGGTGCCCTAAGAAGAAAGAGCTAAGGTGAATAATGTTATTCCACTGACACTTCTACTTAGCTGTAGTCATCAATCACACCACCTAATAAACATTGTTTCCTCACAAAGATGTGATGGCTTTGTCCAAAATTAGATTCTTCTAGGCTCTCATTTATCAGGTCTTGCTCATAAGAAAATGCTATTGTACAAAAAGACCCACAAAGAAAAGGTTTAAACTGAACGGTGCCAAAAACATGCAGCAGCAGCGACCTTCCTTGACAGTTTTTCTCTTTCTAAATTCTTTTTTTTTTGAGACGGAAAACAGTGGCATCAACTTTCAAAGGATTACGGGTTTGAATGAATGTTCATGCAGGGGTGGGGCATCAAAGCATACTGCCGCTAAATAATGATATTTGATGTGTGCCAGCGTAATGTCAAGATATGGCTGAACACATAATTGATCAAGGGACTATATTCTGCATTACAAATGCACAAGCATGCTGTCTGAGGTATCATTTAAATGCAAAGTATAAACATCCACACCCACCCTCCCCTCTTCAGTCTCACACACAACAGACAGAGCACCATAGCAAACAAGCGTCATTGGTGTGCATGCGCCGTTGCAATAAAACAGAGTTGCTTTGTTTTGCGCTGGACCGGGAGCGCCATCCCTTCCTCGTGCTCTTAGCTTCTCTTCTCTAACTGCCTGCTGCTACTGGTGTCGATCACATCTCGTTGCTCTGCTTATTGCAAGCCTGAGCTCATGTTCCAGATTGTGCTCTGCATTTCTGGAAGACGAGTTAGAATTGAATGGATGCATGTTTGTCGGTCTGGAACATGTCAAAAATCCATCTAAATTCATAACTCTTAGTCTTGATACGTTTAGAGCGATAGAAAGCAAACACACAGCTGTGTGACTCAACCTGTGAATAATCAAGGCTGACACAGGCAGAGCAATTTGTAAATGTGACCAGCTACGTGTGCACGTGCATGCGCATAAAACGAGTGGGAGGCTCTGGGGCAGCAGGAGATGACTATCAGCCAGGGGCAGTTACGGTAGTTGCTTCCTGAGTGCTGATGTGACCCTTGAGACTCAATCGACCACTACGGCTCCATGGTTGGACAGCTGGGGCTTTATTGCGGCACAACAACGTCACCTAGTGGTAAGGGTCTTTAGGATGGAAAAAACGCTGAAGTCTCCGTAGAGCCCCTGAGCACCTTGTCACCAAGTAACAGAAGTACCTACTCACATTCTGCACTCAAGAAAATGTACGGTTGTTTATTCAAAAGGAAAAAAAACAAAACAACATATACCACTTGTAAAAGTGGAATGAAATACTTTTACTGAGTGTAAGTAAAAAGAGTGCATACTAAAATGTACATTTATTTTGACTGTTCTTACTGTTTGGATGATGTGAAAAACACAAACCTCTGCATACGTTTCTGTAGTGTATTATGCTGTCAAAACAACGTGTTTTCGCAGCTTGGCTGAATTTGTTGAGAAAAAAAGTTAAATGAGATAATCATAACACATTACTCCAACTGGTGGTTTTTACGCTGGGACATGACACAAAGAGGTTCCTTTAAAAATCATTCTTAGAACTAAAATATTGAACAGTTTTTCTAAATACATGGACGGAGAATATCATCTAATCTTTCTTAAACCAATGACATTTTACTAACTAATCTCTCGTTCGTGTTCCTTAGGGTCACTGCTGTCCCTGTTTTTTTTTTTCTGTCCCCAAATTCTCAAGTTCAAAATCTCAATTGAAATTCTCTAGCTGGTAATGTGAGTAGGTGGGGCATTCTGTTGCTGAATATTTCAAACTCAACAAAAAACTCAATTACTGTGTTATTAACAGTGGTAGAGTGGCTGTCTCTGGACCAAGAAGTCAAGGTTTCAATCCCATGACATCGTTACCATGTTGAAGTGTCCTTGAGCAATCCCCAGGAGGATTTTATCTCTCCACTATAAATGTTAAACGTGGAAACTACTTTCCTGATGCACAACCACCAGTAGATGACCCCAATGTCGTGTTTTGGATACATATGCGATCAACAGAAAGTCCACTGGGAGAAATGGCTGAATTTTGCAAACCTAATTTTTTTCTACTGTGAGTTTTAAAAAAAAGATAAAAGGCAGAAAGGAGAGGGTCTATTCTTTCATTTGTTGGATTTGGTGTACATAATAATTGAACACAATAGTGTATGGGTAATTAAAACCTGAAAATTCTTTAGAATGGCTGGCAGTGATTGTATTAATGGCAAACATGGAAATAACGTGGGCTTTGCATCCTCCATTCTTGAGGTTGAAATGTCAATGAAAAAAAAGAACGAAACCTGCCTTTGTCTTATATAATTGGTGAATTTGATAAAATATACAGTAGAAACTAAAGAAAACCGTATATACATTGAAACATCTTAATACATTGTTCCATCTTTAAAAGAAAACATCTTTGTGGCAAATCATGCGAACTATATAAAACCATACACTTAAAGCATGACGGTGTTAGCCTACTCAAGACGGGTTAGTTCATCTATTGATATCGAAGTGGGAATTTGTTTGACATGCTACTTTTTATTTCACTAATAACAGGGAAATGGTGCTAGCAATGGACAACTTGAAAACTGTTTACAGTCTGACTGGAACAGAATAAAAGTGATCATTGCCCTGCCTTGAGCTTTTCACATCTGTCCGCTTATGCCCAGCTAACTACAGTCTGTCACCACTGTTGGAATCATTCCCAGAACTCTTCCCTGGACAGACAAGGACCACTTGCCCCCTACATCTTCATCAGCCAACAGACACAGATGCTTGTTATGAGTCTATTTAATTCATCCCTTATTACAGGTAGGCAGTGGTGCTGCACTAGTTGAATAGCAGGTGCTTCTCTCCACACCGGTGCACATTATACGTACAGCAACAACCGAACGAGCTGAATATGTTGAGCAGACACCTGTGAGAAAATTGCTTGCTGTGAAATGATGACGCCTGCAACTGTAGTTGATGGCCGTAATTTTCACAGCGGTGAATTGATGATAAGGAACCTTATCTACTTGGCCTGCATTTACATCAACTACGGTAACTTATCAAGGTGACATGAACATATCACGCCAGAATATAGAAACACATCTGGTTGATCAATCATGAAAATGAACACAAATTCAAATCTGACAAAACACTAGTGTTTTTCATTAGAAAATGAAACGGTTTAATTTGCTTGTTGATAAGCATGGTGTCAGTACGTGTTTAGTTAACGTACCTTGCTTTGATGAAAAACTACCGGTACCTAAAAATTGCTTCAAAGATACCTGGTTGTGAATTTTGCACATGTAGACGAAGTAAGAAGGATGGAACTTGTGTAAGCCATTTTTTTAATGCCAGAAACAATACCAATCAGACAGTATCACCCACTCAGTAATACAATTATGGAGCTCCTGATTTACCGAATGAACGTCTTGGAACTAGTTACAAGAATGAATCACACCACATCACCTAGGTATCATACCAAATGGTACTAATATCAATAAAACACCAGAACCTGTCCATGAATTTGTCTCAAAGAACGTAGTTGTAAATCCTACAGCAAAACATTATAATAATAACGTGGCTGCTAAAACAGCCTACTGGAAAATTTCAAAAGAAATATTCGAAACGTACCCTTGGTCTCCCCTTTCATCAAAATGGTTTTGATCATTGAGATTTTACAGGCACGTCGGTGTGCACCAGTGCATGTGATGAACATTCACATCTTCCTCCTGCGCCCTCCTCTTTGCTCTCCATTTTCCCGGTTGCTCAGTTGAAGCATTACTAGAACAGAATGACCCTTCAACTGCCTGTACCCTGTCTTCTACCGCTCTTGTCAAGACATTGATTGCCATCGTCAGGTCAGATAAAGCACTGAACTGCTACCTGTTGTGGGCAGCTATGGCACGAGTGTCCCCTTTGACCGCACGCGTCACAGAGGACGTAGCTCTCACCTCTTGTGCAATGGACTGTAAGCCATTATTAAGTGCTGCACACTGATTTTACTGTAGCTGCAGCAATTCCTTGTCAGCGTCCTCATCGGGTGCCGACGTTTGGCGCAATGCGAGATGAATTTGATTGATGTGAGGGATGTATGGAATTTGTAACTGCTGATGTTCTCAGAAAAAAAAACAAACTGACATGGTTATAGACTCATAAGAACAATTTCCCCTCAAAAAGTTGATGTATTGATATCATGATAGCACAAAAATATCATTTGTGTGCCTCAAGTTTGGGAGTATCTATAATCTTATCGACCATTTGCATAGCATTTCCATTTAGCAGGAAATTATTTTTGTGCATGTTTGAAGAAATGTAAAATAAGCAGGTTGTGATTCTGTGCAATGGAAAACTGTCTCGCTTCATGTTTTGAAATCAAGCTGGTGTTTTCCGGGCATATTCAACCAAGCAGTAATGAGCGAAGCAAAGTCAGTTATGATGACTAGTTAAAAAAATGATATGTAAATGTTAACAGAAATTTGTGTTTGTTGAAACGGACTTTCCTTAGTGTATATTATTTTCTTATTTTCTGGGTGATAGTCTCACATCCCTCGATTCCAATTATCTGCTCATTGCAGAATGTTAACTGCATCTGCAGCTCAATTGTACACAAAGGTTTATCTGCCGGTGGCCCACCATCTGTTTTCTTTTGATTTCACCAAAACCCCCTGTATGTTTGTCTGTCATACCTTTTGAGATTTTATATATATATATATATATATATATATATATATATATATATATATATATATATATATATATATGCGCAGGGCTGAAAAGAAAGAAAACGTTTGAGCCCAAAGAGACACATGTCTGCTCAGCCTCTCGTTTTGTGAGGACAGGGGTGCTCAATGTGTCGACCACGATCGACTGGTCACCCTCCCATGTAGTGTTAGTCAACCGCATCACATTGTACTACATGGGGGGGAAGAGTCATCTGATGAAAAAAAAAAATGTCAGTCAAAAGAAATACACCATATTGTTCAATCAGGAGCTCCTCTGGAGGAAAAGATTATCAAGATGACGGTTGTCGGGGAGTAACTTCAAAAAAAGCATAACCAAGGTCGTTCGTAAAATACTTTACCGTTTAAGGTAAAGTTTATATTGAAGCAATGACTGGCATTCTTACAATATTTGGCTACTTTATCATAATGGAGAAGATTGGTGGGTGGTGCTTGCTTTCTGTGCACTTCATTGCATTTCTAGTCCATCCCTTTTAGATACTGCCTGGTAAATGCATCTATCCTGCCTGAAATTTTTTTTTCCCTCTTTGTTTAGTTATACCACTTAAAAATTAAAAACAAAAGAATCCATATTAATTGAATATATTGGTTGCCATGAGATTCATTTCCGTTTCACTTTTTAGGAATACGGTTTATTGAGCCAGACATGTAATGGAGGACAAATAGGCTTATAGATAGGCAGCACTTAATTAAGATTCATGACCCGCCAACAAGTTTGTTTGAAGCTGTGTGTTTCACCGGTGCATTGGCGAGTTGTTACCCACATGAGAGTTACTTTAATTTGTTTCCAAAGTTAAACGTGCTTGTGATCAAACGTTAGCATTAGCTCATGCTTCGCTAAACTAGCGAGCTCGGTGGCATGGTTTTCATACATGTTATCCGATGAGACCAAAGTGGAAGATTTGATTGTGCTTAGTGTGTTGTAAACCTAAACACATGATTCTCACAAAGAAGCACGGAAGAAGTGTCATTTTGCCAACACAATTCCATGGGGTAACTTCAGCAACAAAAGCAAAGTCAGTCAGAATTCATGGGAAGATGAAGAAAGGTAATTGACTCTTCCTAGAGCTGGCCATCTTTCTAATCTGAGCATCGGTCCAAGGACCTAATAGTCACTTTATCAGAGCACACATCTGAAGACCTTCCAGAAGGGCGACCAACTTTATTGCAATCCACTAATTACTTAGGCTGTATGGTCAAGTGGCCAGATGGCTGCCACCTCTTAGTAAAAAGGCAGATGGCAGCACTCCAGACATTTCCCCGAAAGCAATTAAAGCAGTCTCAAACCATGAGAGCAAAATGCCAAAAGCATTGAAGCCATGAGGTATGGTTGTAATAGCATCAAACTGTGAGAATTTTTTTCAAGGGCAAGAACTTGGACATAAATCTGACGCGTCAAAATTTAGGCAAAGGCAAATGCAATAGTGTACAGAGGTGCGCTGGAAGAAAATCTGTACCACAGCCGGTTTGATCTCCTACTGGGGTGACTATTCATCAGACAAAAAACATGCCATTGTGATGTTCAGGTCTAGAATTTGAAAAAAAAACAAAGGGGATAAGACATATAGCAGCATGTGGAAAAAAAAAAGCAAAGTGCTGCTTACACTGAATGTATCACACAACATGAATACTTCTACCAGTTTTTGCACAGTTTCAAGTTTCTTTTGAACTTATCATTAAAAAGGGATTTTCAAAGTACAGTACCAGTATGGCTGTGCAAGATTGTCTAAGTCATTCCCTTTCCTTCTTTATCTTATCTGGTTCTGGCTCCCATTCAAACTCTGCACAAATTTGCATAATAAAGCGCCTTGTTATTATTAAAATTACTGACTGGATTATTTGGAGCTGTTATATTATTCCTATTGGCCAAAGGGTCTTTATGATAAAGAGCTCGGGGGCGGGAGTGGAGGTGGTCAATCATAATACTCATACACCTTATCAATGTATTGACTGAATGGGGCCGAGGTCTATAATTTCCAGCAAAGAGTATATTGCGCTTAGAGAACAGATCTGAATGTTCAGACCGTAGTTATTTTTTCAAATACAGTACTTATGCATACAGAAGGCAGATAAACATTTGATTTTTACTTTTTTCAGGTAGGGTTGTTGGGTTCCTCCTATCTATTTAATTAACTGTTACAAATCTCAGCTTGGCTTGAATATATTTCAGTTGAGCCTAATTCAAAGGAAATTGCTAAAGGTTGTTTCTCATTAGATGAGTCAGTATTTTTAATGGATTTTTAATGAAAGTCTGTTACTAAGCATAAAGGCAGAAAAAGAGAAATATATATATATATATATATATATATATATATATATATATATATATATATATATATATATATATATATATATATATATATATATATATATATATATATATTTCTGCTGCCTTGAGAGTCTAAAGCCTTACCACATTCGACTATTTTTAGAGTTGGTTGAAAGATTGAACCTTGAGCATTTTCCAGGTCATCCCATCTTTGGCATAAATAGATAAGTGACTTGAGCAAGTTCGTTGCTTGTCGTTTTTTGCTGTGATCTTTCTTTTTTTTGTACTTCCCTTCCCTTCTCGGTGACATTCTTGGCATACAGTATTAGTTGATTGCAGTAAAGACCAAGAGGTCACACAAAAACACAAAAATCGGCATTGGCAGGTTGACTTAAACTGACCGACCCACCAGGGTAGAGATGAAATAACCAGGGAAAGGTTCCCCGCAGAACCTATCAATTGCTGCCATGTAGATTCACATGTGCCACAAATTTGCACAGTCTATTGTGACACTGTCTTGGAAGACGTTTTCTTCTTCTGGAATTTATTTGGTGGGTGGTGCATTATTACCATCTACTGGAGTATGACTACAATGTGGAGCAACATAAAGGCAACTGATGAAAAAAAATTGTGAATGCAAGTTGAATCTTAAAAATAAGTTATTGGCATCCCAGATCTCATTAATTGAGAGCCATACAGCAATATTAGGTTCCTAAGAGAGGGTTCCAATTAGGATCTGTCAGATATGGACACGTTCCACCCCCTTTTACGGGTCCAGGTTCGGAGTTTGCCAGGTTTATTCTCTCCTGGGAGTCTTGAGTTGGCTTCTGAGGATGCCGCACAATGGCTATTGGAGTCAAGAGGCATGCCAATGATGACAACATGGTTTTCTGGTTAATTAGCTAAGAAAAGATCCATTTCACAGCCGTTTTTGTCCATACTAACCCTGCTGGGATGTTATGACCCACAATCAGTGATGCGCTAAACCGTGTCGAGGGTTTGAAGCATGTTTCGAACAATCTGGTTGGAATTTCTGAAGCGTGTATTGGAGCATGATTTGTTTTAAAGAATTGATGTCATTGAATATGTTTGAATAGGGTAGTGAAGAATGGGAAACACTAACGCTCATTTCTTTCCTAACTGATTTGATTTGAGCAAAGGAACATTTGAAATAACCTGGACTTACTGCATTGCAAAAAAAGTACTTAGTGACTCCCACGGTAACAAAACTAAACTAACGCCAATTCAATGGAAATATCCTGAGAGAACCCCACGCAACTATTTGTTGAAATTTCCATTAATTTCATGCAATTTAAGGAAAAAATTGATTAACCCCCCCGCCCCCAGAAAAAAAATAGCTTGATTGAAATGGCAAATTTCATCTTGCTTGAGGAAACTTGTTTTTCACAACAATATGTTAGCGTACCAGAGTTTTTCCTTTTCACTTGATTTATATATCTTATATATATAAAAATAAAACCAGCAAAAAGAATTTACATTTTCATGCATCCAAATAACTCGGTATCTTTCTTATTTTAATCTAGTGAGCAAAATGAAGACAATGTAAAATATAAAAATATAGAAAAATAACATAACCAACTAATTAGCACATGTAGGGCAGTATGCACATTGGCTGGCAACAAATTGAGGGTGTCCACTGTCTTCTGCCTGAAGCCAGCTGGGATAGGCACCAGCAACCCTGCGCTCCTTGTGAGGATAAACGACACTAGAAAATGGATGGAGGGCATTATGCAAGTGCATAGCCTTTGCAGAAATATTTCTAATACCTGCAACACGCTGTGTGTTTGTGTAGGAGAAAACCCATGCGGACAAAGGAAGAAGATGTAAACTTCACACAGGAAGGCGGTAGGTCGACACACAACCTCCGTATGAGAGGTGGAGGTGTTCAACGGTTTGCCACAGTGTCACCCATGTTCACAAAACAACAACAAACCAAACTTAAATTTCAAGCCAGCTTTGTGAGCCTTGATATGAAGTCCTGCGAGGTACATACATGCGACATGTCTTCCTCATCGCCTTGTTGCCAAATGTCTCCCTCTGTATCTAATTCACATCCATCAAACGGTGAGTAATTTAATTTGAAACTGATACATTTTCATAATAAAACATTTTGGTATGAATTTATTTAGTTTGGCAAAGATAGTACTATAAAGAAACAAACTGATGTTGAACACATACACCTGTACATGGAGGGTCAACCATGTTTTGTGACTTTGATGAATGGATTTATGACACTCAATCCTTTATGGCATTCCAGGTCGCACATGCACACACACAGACACACGTATACACAAGCATAGTTCCGTACGTACTGCTCACTCGGAACAGTGACAAGCGCCGATAAATCAACATCCGTATGTTAAACAAACATAGGAATTCCTTCCTTCCATATGAGTAAAAACAGTCTATGCAATGATTAATAGTGGTTTTGAAACTTGTACTTTCAGAACTGCATACTATCTGCACTCTGAGGCAAGAAAAATAAGCAAGTCGCCAGTTTACAGGATACAGACAAGAAAAACTACACAACTAGCCCACTTGAGGAATGAATATTTTGGTCTCTAGCTTTTTGTGTTATGGGTTCAGCAAGTCTCATATGTGCAAAAATGCTACTTGTTGCAATATGAGTATGTTTATTATTATTTAGTATGGGGCATTTATCAGTACTACTAAAGTTTTGGAGCAGTGAGTTAAATTCCTTTACTGTTAGTTATTGGAGGCAGAAAACATTTGGGTTTGATATAACAGATGTAAATATGAGACAAAGGGTGCAAAATTGTTTACTCATGCCAACAGATGTGCAAGCTAATGTGTTAAGAAGACATCATGAGCTGCATCTGCATAATGTGTGAAATTGCTCTGCACCTAATTTTGTGCTTTCTGGGACAAGTAGATGCAGATACATTCATTTTACATGAGCAATGTGATTTATTAAACCTGAGACAAAATGCGTAGGCTGATTTTGCATCAACTTTGAATAGCAGATACTAACAGCACATCAAGGCCAGCGAAATGAGAGTGGTAGAGAAGCACTGAGCTTTCTTTGGACAAATATCTAGATGTCAGAAACCAAAATGTCACAGTCTATTCAGCAATGCAATTTTGAAATGTTTGAATGATGTTAGGGCTGACTTAGGGCCAGCCACCTATGACAAAACCTCTTTCAGCTCTCTTTGCAACTGAGTCAGCTTGGTGGAGTGTGGAAGCAAAAATTGGAGGACCCAAGCGCATTGATGCAAGGCAGGAGTGCAGGATACATTTAAAAAAAAAAAAAAAAAAAAAAATATATATATATATATATTTTTTTTTTTTTTAAATATATATATATATTTTTTAAAGGCAAATCAAGGTAAATGGAATAAAACTTCATTTTCCCTCATTTCAGCCTTCATTTTTGTCTGATTTCAACCAATTGTTCACATTTAAATAAGCGATCGTTTAAGTCAGCATACAATTTAATGACTGCTGCATCGGGTGTTCATAAAAGATTTAAAGTAAATCAAATACAACGGGCACAGTTGACAGTTGGATGAGGAGAACAGGGATGAACTTAGAAAATCAAGACAAATGTGTTGTTACTTCGGCGGTATCCAACATTAATTCACTCAGTGTCTGTGCCCACTTTCATGTTTGCATTTTGCCTGTAACCACCACATTTATCCTAGTAGTTGCAATGTGTTGCATGAGGGGATGAGAATGGGCATGGGCAATTGAGTCACAAAGTATGAATCAATTTATTACAGCCACTAACGTGAGATAATAAAAAAAAAGTCTCAAAACAAAATGAAAACAGGACAAGTTGTCTTGATCTTTTGCAAATAGTCACATCACTTCCGATTAAAGTGTCCCAGGTATTTGATGGTTGCATTAGACTTGGTCCCTTCATGACATTATTCCAGAAACCATTCTCCACACAGGTGAGGTTGCACATGTGCCTGCTGTGTGATGGCCAGGGGCGTACGGGAGTGGGGGTAGCCTTGGCGCGAGCCCTGAGCATTCACCTGAAGGGGTGCCAGCGGGGCACAAAGCAACACCCAGTCTAACCCCAAGCCACTCAAACAATTTTAATGGGCATCCCAACATAAGTAATGAGTATTTTTTTTTCAAATGTTTGTTTTATTTCAATAAAGTGATTATAAATTTAGGATTTAAAGTAACAGAATCCCTCTGGAAACATTTTGAGATAGAAGAGTTTCTTAATTATCGAGATGGTACAGAAGGTTGTACAGTACCGGTAGTGTATTGGCAAATGCTGCTGGCGTAGCAGCATGCTCAATTTTCGACTAGAGGCCCAAATAGCCAGTCAGTGCCTATCCCAAGCCTTCGGGGTATGATTCAATGCATTTCAAATAGGTTTGCTCACCCTTGCTTTCCAGGCACCATTCAATCTTCTGACCCACTGCTCACACTTTCCAATGTTTTATGGCCCCCAGGCAGTGGTCACAGTCATCCGCAGTCTTGTTTAATGCAACTTCCCCAACCAACAAAGACACCTGCTAGTACAAGATGTGTACTCCTTTATTGACCTCGAAAGTGTCTAGCCAGTGGGTGATCGTTCCATAAAACTCGAGTGTGATCACTCTTCCCCCGGTCGCTGTCACTCCTCTGTCAGATGTCGTCCATCATGTCCAAGTATTTGGGTTCACCTTCAGTCAACTGGACAAGACAAGAGGTCTTGTCATTGTGTCACAGGCTGAGTGATGACACCAGGCCTGTCTGAACAGAGCTACTGCTACAACCTCACTAGGTCCGTTTAGAAGAATGCAGTGGAATTAATGAGATTGGTTTGGATCGGAATATTAAGTGGATCTTCCCGGTGGAAGCAAACATAGTATCACAGAAAAAGATGAACTATTGAATGGAGCTAAACAAACATCTTTTGCATTTATCAGATAACCAAAGCTCAAAAGAATGCCACCGTTCATTACTTCGAGCAATAAATGGCAGGTAAGCAATATGCACTTGAATGAAAGTCCTGTCCCCTCTAATTAATTCCTGGATACGAGGAGACATATTGACCGGCTCCTCGCTGTCCAAGAATTAGCTCGGATGCCGGTTTCCCCTGACTGACTCATACTACATGGAAAAACAATCAGATATGGATCTGAACAGTGCTATAAATAAGACAGTGACAATGATTAAGCACTTACCCTTACATGAGGTATCAGAATATCAGGTATACTCTGACCAGAATCCTCGCCTTTTGAGCTTTTGTCTGCAGGGTTGGAGCTTATAAATTGCTCCTTTTTCTGCTTCTCGCTATCTCATCCTCTTAGTCATGCTTGGTTGAACTTCCTTGTTTTTCTGGAAGCTACAGTACGTAAAACATTTTTTTGTTTAGTCTACCACCTATACAGTATATTGAAAATGTATATACATCCCGATAAAGATATTGTTGCTTTTTTTAATTTTAGGAAGACCCAATCAGAATTGTTTCATGTGAAAGGCTAACTTATCAACTTATTGTTGAAGTTGTGCAGTACTCCCGCTGCTAATGAAAATTCTCTGGTTTCATCTTCCGGGCCTCCTGCTTTGTTTTAACCTAAATATGCTCATGTCTGATGACTGAACTGGCTGTTTCTGGAGCACATTGCGGCTTGCAGATTCTTTGATTCGGGGGCTTTAATCAACGGCTAATTGATAAACTATGTTGTTCTTTAACAATCACATATGACCAAATAGAGCACATATGACAAAGAGCTGTGAAATAAGATTCAGATACTAACACAGGTATTGGGTATATAACAGTAGGATGGATGACTATAGGCTGTTCAGATTTATCATGATAGAGGTTGGTTCAAACCAATGCTGAGTCTGTTTTACCCCAGTTATTTCCACAGTTAGTGAAGCATTTCATTATCCGCTCATGCTTTGTGAATCTGATGCTGTTTTCTCCGTTTTTACCGATAAACGCCATGCAAATGTCATCCAATCCTCAAGTGATTTTGGCTCTCATTGTCCCACTTCTACTTACCTAACCACTTGTATGCCATCATGCAGTATTTAGTTTCGGCACCAAGTCTCTTTCCCTTTCCTCCGAGAAGACATAGCAAGTACCGGTACTCTGCTCCCTGTTTCTCAGATCACCCTGGCTCTAGCGATCCAGTTTTGAGGATCACACGCAGCTGTCCTCATAAGTAGCTTAAACTATCCATAACAACATCACCATTTGTTTTACCAATATGTCCAAAAAATCTGCATCAATAAAGGGACTTTCTAACCTAGGATGCCAAGAACTAATTCACCTTATTCTTTCCAGAATGTATTTTTGTCTAGTTTACATTCTACCTGGTGTACATAACCACATTTAACTGTCTCATACCCCCCACAAAGTAACACTTATTTCAGCCCAAAAACATTCTGAACCGACTCTTCCCTTGCAGAAAAAAACCCTCCAACTCCTTTGACATCTACACCACGATAAATCAATTTTGAGGGGGTATTCCTTTGAGGAAAACCTCCTGATAGGTAGGATGCTGCTTTAAATGATTTGTAAAATGAGCTGTACACATCAAACTGAACAAGTTGTTTGAGTTGCCACCTTTCATCTTTTTGCAGAATATCCTGACATTGCTCCCACAAACAGGAGTGAATGCCTTAAAAAGGCAGTTTGTGAAGGACTTGTGCATATGCAGTATCATATGCAGAAATAATCTATAGTGAGCATCTGCATGGCAAACTCACACCAAAGATATAAATAGGAAGAGTCCAAAAACCAAAGCCAAAAACCCAAATGCTTTTTGGAGTGACAATGGAACATCCTCAACGAACAAGAAATGTCACGCTCCCTCCATTAACCTTTGCAAGATCTCCAGACCTGAAGTTTGAACGCCCCTGCTGTATATATAACAAATCATATCAGCTACAAAATGGGATCATTATGGTATAATCACATTAAAACTTGTACCATCACTTTCTGTAGTTTTGCATGTTTCCCAGTTGCAATTCTGAAAATGTTCTGAATAGTCTGATTATTAGTTCATTCCTATTATGCTTGTCCTGATGCAGCAATCAGAGAGACACTCATAGGATGAGTGGTGCTGTCAAAGACGAGCGTAAAATGGGACTTTGTAGAATGACAGACTCACCATCTTATTAAATGATAGAAATCACCACAGCCAGATTTGATTGAAGCTGCTTCTCAAGCTTCGGCTCAATCAGTGTGCTTGCTCCCCCTCCTTATGCATATTACCCACTCATGTCATGGAATCAATTTGGATGTCAGTGAAGCATAGTGTGTCAGTGCGGACCAAACTTTTTGATGGTTCGGAGTGGCGTTTCGCTATGTTCGAGTGGAGAAATCAAATCTGAACTATAACATCATGTCATTCTCTGAGTATTTCTGTCGTGTTTCATTAAGTCGCCCAAAGAAAATGAGCCCATGAAATATTTAAAACCGGTTCACAATGATTGCCTCCTTTTTCCGAGAACTAACATTTAGAAGCCATTGTTGACCTTGATACCGTCATCCCTTCAAGTTCTGCACAGACGATTTACAAAATTTGGACTACTGTACTGTACTACTGTCAGTATTTATTTGTTACATGCATCTTCAGTGGGATAGTATGCAAATTTAGACCACTATAGATAATCAATCATTCAAGGGGCCTTTGCCACTTTGCCTGATTGGGTGTGTGTCTGCGTGTGTGTGTAGGTGTGTATGTGACACAACGCTCTTTTTGCATTCTAAAAGTAGATTGCAAAAGCATCGCGATTAACATTACATAATCCCCATAAAGAGACATATTTGGGGTAAAGAAAGTGGGAAAGTAATTATAATGTAATTAATATGGATTTATGCATTTATCATTCTAGAAGTGACTTTATTCACATGAAGCAATAATGATTTCCTCCCTCAGAGTGCCCTTCAGTTCACCTGTTCTTAGCCACTACCAGCCAATTAACATTTTTATGAGACCCTGGGGTCAGCGGCCCCTCAACCTTTGTCCACAACGCATCAAGCTGAACCATTCAAGCGTAGGACAGTCGGGGTCGACTGCCAGTCCGATAAATCTGACCAGAGACAGAGACCTGCTCACCCCTGTTTTCTTAAAGGAGTTCTCTCTGACTTTCAATCTTTCTTTCTCCATTCAATTGATTCATAGCCAGGGGCATGTAGGCTGATAGCGGTCTGACTGAACAATGAGCGAATGTGTGTGAGAGTGCATGTGCATGTGGCTAGCCAAGCGGGAAGAATGACCTTGCCAACCCCAACGTCTCCATTGACTGTTCAGAAAATCCACCGGCACTGGTTCTGAAGCTCAAACCATTCACACGGGGTCTGTTTGGGTCCAGAGGGAGATCAAGCACATTTGCACTGAGTTCCAGCTATTGTTTACGTCAAAACCACGGGTATACAAAAGATCAATTATTTAGCAGCAATCACAAATATATAAAGCGTATATTGATGGCTAATTTGACTTGTGCACTGCACCTGCTGATACATTATTGATGTAGTCATGTTTCATTTAAAAATGTCAAAAAGCCAAAAAGTTATGCTTGCGTTTTGTTTTTGTTTTTTTTTAAGTTGTGGTCATTGCTGATTGGTGTGAAAATTTGGGAAATATGTAACCATCTGTCCATCATCTGAACCGCTTGTCCTTCCGAGAATTACTGGGGAAAAGTCTGGGGGGTTTCCTGGTCATGGACCTCAAAATGTCAACGTTTTTCTCTCCAAGCCACATGGTGATCACTTTTGCCTTATAGCAAGGTGCTCCATCATGCTGCTCACCAAACTGTGGATGGTTGGGAGGGTTGCTCTGTGAGGATGTTTTGGTGTCATTCTTTAGTCATTACTGTGTTTTTAGGCAAAAATGTGAGTGAGCTCAGGATGCTTTACTGTTCACACAGGATGAATAGTAGTGTTCATCTTTTCTCCTCCGGACAAGCTTTTGTCCAAATACTCCAAACAATCCTATGAGGGATTCAACAGAGAAAATGACTTTACTCATCAGTCTTATTCGTGTAACCTTTGCAGAATATCTTTTTTTTCCCTGATGTTTTTCTTTGGAGAAAAGCGGTTTCTTTGCTGCTCCTCTTTACGCCATCGTCCAAAAATATTTGCCTCGCTGTGTGTGCTGATGCACTCAAACCTGTTTGCTGCCATTCTGGAGAATGCTGTGGACTGCTGGTGACCTCATCTTGCGACTGAATGGACGTTAGAAAATAGGACTGGTGTTTCTCAGGTGCCCTGAAGCCTTCTGCACAGCAACTGAACCTCTCTTCTTGACGATCCAATAAATGATTGATTTAGGCACAATTTCAGTAGCAGCAATATCTTTGCCTATGAGGCGTGTTGTTGCATCGCAAAGATGAGTGCATTTTTTTGCTTGCCGGTTACCATGGTAACAGAGGGAGAACAAAGCGCCACACTTCTTTTAAATGTTGCTCTAGCTCAATCAGCATGACAAAGTGATCTCAAACATTGTTCTCAACACTTCCACCTGTGTTCATGAGAGAATCAATGATGTGATGTGTCAGCTGGTCCTTATGTGTCAGGGCTGATTTACAATGGAGATATTTGTGTGTGTGCGTGTGTGTGCGTGTGTGTGTGGGGGGGGGTCACTTTCATGGGATTTTGCAATTAATTTCAGTTCATTTGATAACTTTTCATAGCATTCTGGAGTACATTAAAATCGCCATCATAAAAATGAGGCAGTAGATTCTGTGAAAATTTATATTTGTGTCATCCTCAAAACCCTCCAATCTTGTTTTGTGGAAGACATTTTGGACAAAGAAAAAGACAAAGACATTCACAATAAAATTCAGGTATATTCTTGCTGCTTGTCACGATAGTTTCCCAGAGAACTTTGACTAGAAGGGAACATAGTCTTGACTGATTACCGCTCAATATCTATCATTAAATTGTATTAAGATTAAAGATGTCTAGGTTTCCCCAATTTATACTCATTAGTTATGTAGGAATAACAATATAGGAACAATATACAGTATATGGTTTATCAAGAAAATCTGCATTTAAACATGTTTTGGATTTTTTCATTTTGCTTTTAAAGCAAGCTTACAAAACTTGCCAGGAGCGTTTGAAGACGTGGCAATGCATTGTTGATACTGGGTCTATGCCGCCATCCTTCTCCTTTTTTTTTGCTGACATTATGAGGAATCTCAGCCAGTCTCACAATTTTCCAGGAAACACTGAAAAAAGGTCCTTCTTTCAATCTCCAAAGAATTCTCAGACTGACTCAGATTTGTCTGTCTGATGAGTTCAGAATCAATAATTTGACCTCTCGTACATCATTCACAGTATGATATAATATGTTGTTTGTATAATTGTGATCGGATAGTAGTAAAAGTACCTGGTGAATTAGGCCAGGAAAAATGGCAAAAAGTTCATATTAATTGATGATTAGCCTATCTCATTATTTCTTCCCCAACAACTCTTTTTTTTTTTCCTGGCAGAAGCACATTTACTCTGCCCTTGGCATGACAACAGGCATGACGTTTAGAGAAGACTCAAAATTGGAAATATTTTGTGTTGGTCACCTCACCTACACCATACATTAAACGTCAGACCAAAAGCAGTTGCCAATGTCTGCCCTTATAATAGGTGAGCTCTCATACAGTTGAGAAAAAAAACCCCCATAAAACTAGGGTAATTTGAAACCTTTGAAGTCAAGCAAAAATTCAGAACTCCTAACCTAATTTGGGGAAACTGGAACTGTCTGTACCTGGATCCAGACTGGACCAACTCCCTTTTTCCTTGTGGTGTCATTGCAATGGAATTGAGTGATAGCCTCAACTGCTCTAATTAAAAACTAAATTAAAAAAAAGGCAAACATTCAAAGTCAGTTATGGATGTTACCTGTAGTCATTGATCTCCGCCTTTCATTTTCTGTTGTGTGTGTGCAGAGGTCTTGATGACCTTCCTAACTTTTTAGTCAACACCCTCTTTAATTTCAGAGCTTTGGCTGTGCTAGACAAGGACACTTTTCATCGCACGGTGCAGCCATACAGCACAGACGCTAAGGCCCAATGCTTTCAACTTGTTCACACCTGTGTGTCCCACAACATCACAGACCATTTCCTCTGTTTTTTGGCAAACAGGACCACACACGGAAACGCACAAACATGTATTCACACTTTCTCCAAAATGTTTATTTTTGCCATTGTTTTAATAACCTATGCACAATCAAACATATTTTTGTGACATTGAAAACTAGGAAAAATTTGTCTTAAGGTATTTTTTTTTTCTTTATAACAGATTTGAATAAACATTACATTTACTTTGTGTCAACAGTCACTTTTGGCCAATCCCAGCATCTACTGATTCAGTGTTTTCCTGTACTGATCCGTTCATGCTTATCTGGAGTGAGAATAAATAGTAAAGTGAAAAATACCACTCCTGTAGTAGAAATGAGTTATCACCTGAATTGATTTAAATGATTTTCTTTTTCAAGGTGAACATATCTTTAAATTCCCCCTCCAAATTGATTGTGCTTGTTACAACAAGTTGAATGTTTACTTTACTGGTTTGTACCCTGTGCCTTATGACCCTTTCAAAATAGTGCGCCTTATAAATAGACATTTCCAAAAATAAACTTTTTAATTGCAATTGTGCGACTTAATCCAGTGCACTTTATAGTCCAAAAAATAGGGTAAGCAAGAAAAACTATGCCTGTATATAGACAATGCACCACAGCCAATAACAACATTTTATTAACATTCACTAAAAATGTTAATCTAAAAAAGGAATTATATATATATATATATATATATATATATATATATATATATATATATATATATATATATATATATATATATATATATATATATATATATATATATACACACAGTATGTGAGCCTACAAAATGAAGTTGCTTTTCTCAAACTATAGTCAAATAATCTGAATAGCTCACAGACACACTAACTTTCTTGTAGTTATTTTCTTGGGTTTAATGTAACATCAGAACAGCCAAAGTTCAAACCACCCCATAGCCTTCTCAGTGCCTCATTACTGCTGCAGCCAGCCAATAGACTGCTTTGGGCAAAAGATGAAAACCAAAAAAGAAAACACACATACAGTACAACTGTGCGTAGTCGTGTGATTGTCAATATGGACAAAAGAAATGCTAAGAAACCTTTGCAAATGTAATCTAAAAGTTCATTGGCAATTAAAACTTGTGCGATTTTGTGTTTTTTAAGTAATGTTCAGAAAAGTGGATCTGGATTTTAAGTCTTATTTTAATTAATTTCTTCAAAGGACGTAAAAGACATAAATAAAGACAAAGACTCCAGTGAAATAATAATGTGCTTTTTCAGCCATATCAAAACATGATAGAAGGCAAGCGCTTTTGGCCACACGTTGCTATTCCACAATCCATCCCATTGAAAAAATTTGGGCCACATAACCTGTTTTTGACTTTATACATTACATATTTAATTTAGTTTAGCTAAGTTGCAGCCTGTAACTTGCTGCCCGCAAATGGCATGGAATGTTTACCTCTGTTTAAATTTTTGTATCGAGTTTCCAAGTCTATTGTTGGACCACTTTAATGTACACTGTTTGGTGAACCTGCACTTGATGGTTGTTTGACACAATTGGAATAACATTTAAGGCTGGCTCAGTTTTGACATTGACGAGCCCACATGTTTATAGTTCTCAACAAGTACATATGATCACAGACAATATGTCCATCTATACATTTTTGTTTTGTATCTCTCTAAAAACGGCCTATCTTGTGAAACAAAAGTCTTGGCCTGTATGTAGCTAATAAAGGTCCCATCGACAGTATGAATGTACTACGCGTAGACTGTGCGAATTTCGTGGGGTTTGAGTTTCCTACCAAAATAATCACTGATGGAGAAGGAAAACAAAAAGTTTACAACAAAACCAAACTTAAAAAGGTAACCTTGATGTATTGTCAACATGAGTACAGCGATACCTCTACTTACAAAATGAATTTGTTCCGGAAGTAATTTCGTAAGGTGAATCTTTCATGAGTATGGTCGCTTTTTACATTTAAATAGGCTAATCTGTTTCAACCCAACCCACCCCCCACCCCAAAATGCTCCGAAACACTTTAAATGTTGTTTTTGTTTTTTTTTAAGCAGCAAAAGGAAAACAAATACATAGTAGAATTACATTAGTGCATAATCATCAAAATATATCATGTTAAGAATAATGAAAAACAAATACTCCTAAACCCTTGAAATGAATCCTATTAATTGTAGCAGTCGAAAGTATGAATGCAGTTCACTTGCCATGAGATAGTGATGGTGTGTTGATGATGAGTGCAGAGAAAAACGACATTATAGGACGTTTAATTTGTATGTTTTTATTTTACATTTCCAGTGATCCTGGAATGATTTACAAATAACAATAATATTTATTCATTTTAAACATACAAATTCATTTAAGTTTAGTTTGAGACTTGCAAAGTGGTTCCTAAGTAATGTTGTTCTGTTGCGTGCTTGCTAACGACAAGCTAAGGACGCTAACATCACAAGTGACACCCCAAAGTGATATGTTACAAGAGTGTTTTTATGTGAATGTACAATGTTTGTCGTAGCTAACGTCAATTTTATGTTACTTCTATGGTGTAAATTGTTGGTGGGAAGTGTGGATGAAATGCGTAAAGATGAAAAGTGGAAGACCACACTCAACATCATTGCAAAAAACAAGTGTCTCGTTCGTGGGAAAGTCAGCATTTTAATAAATGATGAAAAAATGCATGGCAAACTGTAACAATAACTAACACTAACAATTCGGTAGACATCACGGGTTGTGATAACTTATTACGTGACAGTCTTGGTGGAGCGAGCGCTGGTGATTTTTGTGTCTCATATTAAATACCAAGAATGTCACCTTACATATCTTGATTTTTCTCTCGTTTCATAACTTGAATTTTCCGAAACAAGAGGCATCGATAAGTTGAGGTACCACCCTTGCTTTACTTGTGGTCTAATTAGTGTATATGCACATAAAATAACTAAGAGTTGCTACTACAGTTATGCTATATTGATGAAAAAAAAGTCTAAGAAGCAGAAATGGTCATTGCACAGATCTTTGGTTCATTGCTAAAATTTTGTACGTTGATACATAAACCTCAATAATATTATAACCAGGGATCTTGTGTTGATGTGTCATGTGCTGTGTTCCACACAACAAAATAGAGAAGCTAATTTCCGTATTACAAGTCACTCAAGACGCCTGTCAGACCTAATAACTTCTGATGTTGATTTTTAATAAACTATAGCTTCACTCAAAATTCTTGATCATGATTACAAGAAGAAAATAAATACATTTCAAACTATAATATTTATCCAACATAATCTGTCAATTTTTTGACTGTTACATTATTTCTTTCTAGATTAAGTTTACCAGATTGAGGCTATAAGTCCTTGTTCAAACAGCTGCTATCTGTTTGTTTGATCGAGACTCTTAATGCTCTTAGCTGTTTACACATTTTCTGCAAAGACCACTGCTAATGCTCCAAGGCTGTGTTGGGAAGTTAGAATCCCCTAGGCTTAAAAGAGGCCTTGATCTGATGTAACACACAGACAATACAGAGTGCAATAGATATGAGGGCAAACACATGTTTGCATATACTCCAAAAGTAGTGGAAATTACTAACTGTACTCATGCATTAATTATGGGATCTGTGTATAATCGACATATACATTTAAAAACCTGGATACAAATGTAGCATGGGGCCAGATGAGCACCACCATGTAGTCTGACACCCGTAAAAGAAGTCTGTTTTGCACAATGATTCATTAGTCACCACGCTCCATCGGCTCCTTCATCAGTAAGTCCATCCATCTTCTTGTGAGTGGCAGTGATGAGATGCAATCTACCAGAAAGCTCTCCACAGCAAGAAATATCCAACTCTTTTGAGGGAAGAAATTTGTCATGTATAATGTGACGCTCTCAGGGCAGCAATGAACATTTGAGCAATGGATGGAAATCAAACCAATAAATATTTGGGGTTCATTTGAGTTTTTTTGTTTGCTGTATTTATGGTCTTTTTCATAACTCTAATGAATTATTACATATTTTATTATAGCTGTTTGCAAGATTATACCAAAGAGGCTATTTAACTGATATAATACGATTTTTTAAAATAATCAAAATAGAATTAAATGATCTACTGTTACAACCCTGCTGTTACCATCCCCGGCCAGGTGATGGTGTTAGAGCACTATACCTCAGTCGTATGGTTGCCTGACATTCATATGATGGGATTTAATCCTTTCCATGTCAGTGGATATTCACTCAAGACTACGTCATATGTGTTTTCTTATGATAATTTCGTTCAAGTGAAGCACAAACAGAATATGACTCAAATCGGCAGTCTCTTCTCCATTTGGGGATGTTTTTTAAGCAGCTGTTCATTCAACTTCAAATTGCTAGCTTACTCGACACTGGAACAAGCAGACACTGGAACAAGCAGACTTTTACGTGTAGATGAAGCCACATGTTGCAGAGCTATTTGCTGTTTCTGGGATGTCAAAGCGCCAACATTTCTTCTTAACTTGAAGACTTGTGAAGTGTTCTGATGGGGAGGGTGTGTACAGGGCAAAGGTCAAGGGCGGGGTTGCACGGTTTTAAGCTTCTAAGGTCCAACAGGCAGAGGTTATCTGAACCTAATGGACTGGTTAAAAGCAAATACATCGAACAAAGCCTAGAACCAGTGTTGCATTCAGGCATTCTTGAATAGCTCATAAAAGGATGAGATACTACGCGGTTTTTGGTTTTCCTCAACGGTATACCTGACGTATAAGGTCTTAATTTAAATACATATACATATTTTGCGGTACTTTTTTCTGCCTTCAAGTAATAGATAGATGCACCCTTAATAATAGAGCTAGGAAGCGCTCTACAACAACAAACATTTTGTTTGAGGAAATATATGTGCGGTGTGTTTACCATGGTCAGGATAAAGGAAAGTGCTGATAGATTTTGTCGCAAGCAATTATACAACCTACAAACAAACTTTACCATGTAATATGATCCTCAGGGTGAGTGCCTTGAATTCCACATTTCAACTGAAGCAACAAGGAGTAAAATGTGACGTGCTTGCATCCATTTGCGACAGCAACCAACTGCTTATAAAGGACCATGTGCAAGGCAACATATTAATTCCGGGGAGAATGTGTGTTGTGTTCCTTGGGTATCCCATTTGGTAGACAAAAACAAAAAAGTTTATTCTTAAAATGTGTGATATTGCAGGCTTGGTGCTGTTGCTATTCAAGACAGAAATGTCATGAAAAATTGTAGCATCAAAAAATTTTAAAAATGAAGGATAGCCCCCCAGCGCACATGATTAGTGTGGTCAGTGTAAAGAACCCGATTGGTGGCAGTGGTAAAATGTACATTTTCTTTTAATATTTCGACAAAATCCTCCTCATCAATGCATGACAAACGAACACATTTCAGATTGATTGTATACAGTTCATATGCACACTCATGGAAAATTATTTGCACTGTGGGTTGAGTGGCCTGAGCAGGCTGCTATGAGAGAAATTGGCTTTGATTCTGAAGGAAGGTGAGCTGCCTCTCTCCGAGGAGTGAGAAGCATCCATCCAGGTAGATGCTGACAGGACTAGATAAGTATCTCACCCTAGGCCAAAATAACACAGTGTCCCATTGAGACCCAATAATTACATGGGCCTACTGCCACACTGGCCCTGATGTATGGCCCCAGATAGGCATCTCACACCCACTAAGCTAGAGCTTACACACACACACACACACACGCACACACACTTGCACTTAACACATGCCTTAAATGTGCACACGCACGCATATAAACTGTGAGATAGCAAATGACTTGTGTCATGGATATGGAAATGTATATCAAGTTATTTTTGTGAGGTAAAGAACACTTGCAGTGTTTGTTTTAGTGACACATGACAAACATTTCTGTTGTTGTTCTAAGTAATATCCATGACAACTCGTTCTGTCATGAGACCGACTTGTCACCTACAACCCTTGGCAAGATCTGTGGGATCACCACTCCTGGAGGATGGACTTTCGGACTAAATAGGCTCAGATGTCCAATAGAACAATTTTCATGCAAAATAGTGCAATAAAAAAAAAAAAAAACTGAAGAGGATTTTTCTATTTTGTCACATATTTTTGTAAAGCATATCGAAGAGAAATATGTAATCAAAAACTTTTGAGGGAAAAAACACAATGAAATCCTCAGGTCTAATAGACTTTTACTACTGAATGTCACTGTATTACCTCTGGCTTTCCTAAGAACTTGAGATGTGGACTCAATTAGTACAAACAGTATTTATCATCGAGCCAACTCTGACTCAATGTGATTGTTTGTGAACTCGGTTCATCCGTGCGCCACGTTGAGGGTCCTGGTTTTACCGATGGCATTTTCTTATGGCGATAGGGTTAGGGTTAAAATCCATGTCTGGAACTGCCTCTTAGTATTGGCGTACAGAAAGTGTAATTAATGTTTGTGAATTTGATCGAGTTGCAGGCGGACACATCCTGCGATCCAATTGTGGTGGGCGTCACTGTATTTTGTTGATAAATATTCAAGTACAGCATGCATCAAATGTGTAGACTCTTTACAAAAATCAATAAATTGAACACTATTATTATTATAATTGATGCCAACATGTTTATGATATATTTTTAAAATCATCGCTAGTTGCGGTCACATTCTTACATGTACAACTGCGCAGGGAGGCAGTCTCCGAGTGCCCACTCATGTGCCCACTGAGGTCTGCTTGCAGTCCTAATAAAACTATAAAGCGTCAACCTTTTTGCATGAACTCCAGCAAATCAGTTTCTTTTTCTGCCATTTCATCAAAAATGCAAGGATTAGCTTCTATTAGCAGAAAATAAAATTACTTGTTTATAGCCCTCCTTTGAGTCAACATATGTCTTTCTTAAAGGGACATTGTATGTGATTTAAACCCTTTTTCATGAAAAAGGAATACAGTACATTAAATTAATATCATTCCCAAAAACTTGCAAATAATTGTGTTCTTAACGACCAACAGTATGTTTTAAATAGAATCGTAAGTCTAGTTATTATTAAATTCTATTACATGGGGGGTGGCACCTCCTGCTGTCCATAATGATTTTTTTGCTACAGCTAGTGGCAACAAAAATCTTTCGCAGCATCCCACAATGTTTTTCCTTCTCGAAGAAGTTTTCTTCATCTTAACTGACATCTCTCATCCTGGAACAGTGACTTCCTATTGATAATAAGTTAATCTTAAAGTTAGAAGGATAGTATTTTTAATAAAAACGGTTTTGTGGAAAATTTCACTTTTTTTTTTTTTTTTTTTTTAGTTTTTTTTTCTCCAAAATTAAACATTTAATGATCCTTCTCAACAGGAAGTCATCATTTGTCATCAGCTCCCCCAATAAATATCCTTGTATCAAGACAGAGACGAGCCAACAAAAAAAGATTGGTATCTTTTTTTCATTATATTTATGAAAACAATATCCGCTGTTGGTTGTTAAATACTACAGTCCAATGAATGAAATCTCAAATCTAAACATGCAAAACCACAAAAGCCACCAGCATTCTGTGGTTCCCACTGACCACCATCGTACTAGCCTGGTCTCAAGATCTTGATCTCAAGAACAACAAAACGTTATATTGATACTTCTTTTTAGATAGAACCAAAGACAGCAGCCCCTCATAACAAAATATGCACTGAAAAAGAAAAAAAAGAAAAACAATCAAGTATCAATCATTACACAGTAATTGTGAAATATATATATATATATATATATATATATATATATATATATATATATATATATATATATATATATATATATAAAGAGAGAGAGAGAGAGAGAGAGAGAGAGAGAGAGAATCCACACACCGTATTTTTCAGACTATAAGCTACGACTTTTTTCTGCATGATTTGAGCCCTGCAGTTTATAGTCCAGTGCGGCTTATCAGTGCACAAAACCTTTTTTTTTTTTTTTTTTGCTCAAATTTTGCTGCTGCGGCTTATATACCAGTAGGCTTATAGTGCAGCTTAAAATAATTAGAATCATTAATATCCACGTCTTTTAACAAAATGCATCTTATGGAACACGAAAATAGAAGGTCACTAATTTGTCAAGCCATTAACTGACACACAAGATTAATTATTTAAATGTAAGCAGAATCCCCAAAAAGTATTTGTAAGCGACCCACAAGAAGAAAGTGATTGGTTGCCTTCTCAGGATACTGTATTAATTCTAATGCATTTTTAGGGCTTCCTCCCCTGCAGCATTTTGCATAATCCCTAGAGCGAGTACAAGGACATGCTATTGTGTGAACTTGCAGGTGATGTGTTCTTTTCTTAAGTTGCCACCCTTCATCTGATGAGCCGATACGCTGACAGCAGCACATAGGGCCAATAACATCTGATACGGCCGCCTAGGGGCAAGTTCCCAGCAGGCTGGAGAGTTCACGACATGTCTGGCATTGAGCAATCGCCCCCTGGGTACAACATCTATGATTTATGTTGAGATACAATGATCCGATCATGTGTCAGGTCACTTCCACATGCTAGCTGCGGCAAGGGCAGTGACTCAAAAGGAGTGATAAAGCCCAACATGTGAGGAGAAAACCATGCATATATATCGTATATACGCACACATTTCCACAGAACTATGTCACAAAAGGAAGAATCCATTTTGAAGTATGCATTACGTGGTATGATGTTTTCTTACATGCGAGCAGCCTTGCAGCCACGGTTGAGTTTCCCATTGGGGTTTTTGTTGGTAACAATAGCCAACAATTTGCAGTACAAGATCATGCAAAAAAGATTCATCCACAACTTCAGGTAAGCCTTGGTCTGGTGGTTTGTTAAGCGGTCTTGTGCTTGGCTGAGGTTAAACAGGCTCAAGGAACATGTGCAGAAGGAAAGCGGAATGCCCAAAGCCTCCCAGCCACAGAAACAGTCTTCATTAATCTTAGCCACCGTGACAAGCCCATTGTAACCGCATAAATAGCCTCAGACCATATCTGATACTCCACACTCAAGGGTGGGGATATAGAATAGGTGTGTACAATGGTAAGTTCGTACATAGGTGATATTAATCTATTCTCGACAACAGTGTTAGTATACCAACAGACAAGATAATATTGCATCCGCTCTCACAACAAATGTCTTGCCGCATGCAATCGAGCACATATTAGAACATTGAAAAGATGAGATTTCTTTGGTTGAGCTAATAACTAACAAGGCATTGGTGCAAACATGGCAAAGAGGAAAATGAGTGTTGAGATTTTCTCCTCTCATTTCAATCCAATCTGAATTCAAAATAAGGGATAATACTGTAAATTTAGCAGGGGTGGGCAACTTACATTTTTTTGCTGGTCCGATATCCGTCAGAGCCCCGCTTCCTTTCCATCACCGTGGGTCTGTCATTTTTTCAAGCTAGACGAAATGGTAATCGTCAGTCCGTCGGTGTGTTTTTGCCCAAGCGTCTTTTCTTGTCCGTCATTCGTCAGGTATACTTCAGTCTACTCTCATTTCTGTTTTTTGTCTTTGTACTTACATTTCAAGTTAACACCATGCAATTGAATTACAACATAATAATGTCAGTGTAACACAAAGACAAAGCCATGTTTATTATTCCACATCTAAGGGAATGGAGGGGACTCCAGTGCGATTACCAATCTTGTCCACTGGATGGCATTGTCATGCTGCGGATGAATGTCAAGCCTCTTTATAACTTCCTGTCCTACAACTATAGAAGACGGTGTCATTAACATTCATCTAAATTTCATTTGTCACATACACTACAAGTAAAATAAAGTACTCCTGAGGTTGAGTATGCTCAAAATAAATAAATAAATACATAAATAAAGGCTTTAATTCGGGAACTAAGAATCTCCTATCTTACATTTCCTGGCCGAGAGGCAATCAGAGAAAGAAGGCAAATTTAGGTGCAAGCAAGTTTCTTCAAGTAAAACGTATTAAAAAAGCAAAATATCACCCTCTCTTCTAAACATTACTTTTGGTCGGCGAGATTGTGTATAGTGTAAATTTTGGGTTTTAAAAGGATAAATGAATTGAACCATCCCCTTTATTCACTAAAACGCTGCTTATTGATACTGTAAAGTGACTATTGTCACATAGACTGCAGGCTGGTTGCAGTTAGTACTATAAAGATGCAGCAACATAACACATAATCATGCAAGTCAGTTGAATTATATTTAATAAACAAAATGCTGGCATGGCGGGCTGACGAACATCTGACTTAATGTCTATCCTTACGATTACAAAGGCGAATGAAAATTGCTCTTCCAGCATTTTTTTTTAGCATTCCCATCATATGTCGGTCCGTCAGCAAAACGGACAACCATCGTGACGGATTGACGGACAGTCTGACGTAGTGCCCACCACAGATATTTAGTTGCATAAAATAGACTGGATTTTGGAATAACTGAAAGGCAAGTAATTGTGTGGCGCTGGTGGTATAACATGATCTTGGTGGAATGGATGGAGATGTAGGCATTCGGATTCTGTGCTCTATGACATATCGCGGATTTGGTCTTATTCCTTTAATATTACAGCAGTGTTTGAATAACAACCTCATAACCCTCAATAGCGTAGAATGGCACAAATGCCCTGTTGTGCTCAATTTGGCCTGCACAAATTCTATTAAAATACCAAAAAGGAGTGAAAGGAATGACAGGTACTTAACTGATTTTTATGGAGCATAACACATAAAACTATGGAAGCAATATTTAAATGCATTGTAATTTTCAACTGGACTCTTTTTCGACTTTAAGACTGCAGTCCCTGCAACTGTTGTATTACCTCCCACCATTATTATCTTGCACTTTAATGAGCTGTAACAGTCCATTCCCCCACTAAAAGTCCCCCTCCTGCTGCTTCAGCTCCCTTTGCTCAGCGTCGCGTTCCTGGCTGTTACACTTCAGCACATGGCAGCCAGCAGGGAAGGACTACCATACCACCGACCCGTGAATCTGTCATATCAACATTCTTTTCCTGTTGAAATTTCGATGTAACACCACCTTACAGTGCATGATGGGAGCATATGTAGTAGTGCAGGGTAATATGTCTTAAAAGCGTATTGACATATATCGCAATACAGCAAAGGCGTATTGCGATATATTGGCCAATGTTTGTCAAAATAAATAAATACATCTGTGGCGTATATATTAACAATGACTGAAAAAAACAGAAGGAAATTATTCTTTTTCAGAAGGCACACATCATTGACATCTGTGAGCACTTTAAACATTATTTTTAAAACAAAAGCAGCATGTCCCCATTTTTTTATTTTTTTTATTTCAAGCTTACCCTTGATTTTGTTCATATGTCCCCAGCAGTTGAGAATACTCTTTCAGATGGCAGTGAAGTGGCACGAATACACAGGTAGCTTTTTGCCACACATGCCTCTTATTGCGCACCACTTTGGATTCTTCTTTTTCTGCCATTTTTGCTTGTCAACCGGTGATGAAAGTACAAAAAAACCAAAAACAAAAGCCTCCTCTGCCTCCGCTTTTGTTTTGGAACATGGCCTCACTTGAAAGGTAATGTTTTGTAATATTTCATGTGATGTTTTTGAAGTGCTTGATTTACCTATAAAACACAATTCATAATATGACAAAATCACGATACAAAATTGGTTTAACGAAATATTAC
Source organism: Hippichthys cyanospilos (assembly GCF_059441005.1). Lineage (NCBI taxonomy): Eukaryota > Metazoa > Chordata > Actinopteri > Syngnathiformes > Syngnathidae > Hippichthys > Hippichthys cyanospilos. Next base: position 31,228,668 of record NC_142369.1, on the reverse strand, counting down.
AAAAATAAGGCGTTTCAAAACCGATACGCAATATATTGGAAACTGAACATCATATTGCAGTACACATATCGTGCATATATTAATATTGTTGCAAAGCCCTAATATGAAGTTTAATTCTTGGACCAAAAAAAATGTATAATGCTTAACACAAAGAAGAAGATAGCAGAAATCCTTTAGGTACTTATACTTCCAGATATCCCACGTCTTTAAAACAAATTAGTTTGACTCCAGCTTGGCTCCAGCTAACCCCCTAACTTTTGACAATGTAAATATCTGGCTCGTAGTGCTGGGGTTATGGATTTGATTCAGGGCTCCTGGTTCCTTGTGTGACACTAGGATTTTTTTTCCCAATGCCTGTATAGGTTTTCTCCATCCACGCCGGTTTCCTCCCACATTCCTAAAACATGCATGGTAGGTTGATTGACCACTCAAACTTGTCCTTAGTACCCTTCAATAGCCTGGCAACTGGTTCAAGTGTAGCCTACTGTCCGTAGATTGCTGGGATAGGCTCCAGGACGCCTGGGACTCGAGCAAGAATTAGTGGTTCGGAAACTGAGACGAGATATGGTGACATGAGTCTCACTATCACCCCACAAAAGACTGCTGTAAAACCCTGAGGTGTCTTTTCACAAATCAATAATATCACACAGGGTCAGATAGGTTGGAAGTTTTTACTCAGTACAATCAGATGTTATTGGCCCTATGTGCTGCTGTCAATACAATCATTTACAAACAATTTTTTGTATCTTTGGGTTGTCTCAGTGTGATATTAATATTGATTTGATGAAAGTAAAGCTCTGCAAGATATAGATATGCAAAACAACACCGAAATCGGGTAGGGCTAAATACTTTTCCACAGTACTATATGTACACACAACATCAAAGGAGAAAATCAAATCACAAATTGTTCAAACTGGTGAGATATGGGTCATTCCAGAATTGGAGGACATTTGGGCTTCAAAATTCTTGAAAATAATGTTTCAGATTGTCTGCTACATATTCATCAATAACAGGTAATCATCTATTATAGGCTTTATTAGTTCCGCTTACAGATCAATGTTAAAATGTTTCTTACATGATTTAATGAATAAATTAATTTACTCTAATCACAGAAACAGGGTTGCAGGTGACAGGGTTCCAAATCTTTGGTAATGTCAGCGTTCTCTCAGGAGTAGAAACTTGTAGAAATCCGTTTAGATAGCTATTACTGCTGACTGAGATGCCAAAATTACTAGCATAAAGAAAGAAAACATCTTTGTTTTGTAATGACTTTCAAGTAAGGCTAACTATTTTAGAAAAATAAAAATAGAACAACAGGACATGTCTTTGCTCTAGCCATTGTTTCGGAAAACTATTTGATGACGTCAAGTCCAGCATATCATGTGATTCACTGCTTTCTTCTGCTTTTACCGTGCTAAAAACATTATGGTAACAGGGTTGCATGCATGTTGAGGGACACATGTTCCATGAATAACAATTATTATTTGGAAAGTTATGTTTATTCAAACTAATGTTCTAATTTTGGAGGAGACAGTAATGAAACAGATAATACCCCAAAACACATTTAAATTCCATTTGAGCGGTTTTATTTGAGATTCAATTTGGTCATTACAGGCTGTAGGACAAGAGGGAATGTCATTTAAAAGAGGTATTCCACACTTAGTGTTTTAAGCATTCTGAACGCATTGTTTATTTCTTTCGTTTAGATTTGGTCTCAGGGCTTGTAAAATTACTCAGAAACAGCATGTTTTGGTATTTTGCATGCGGATTACGTAAACTTTGATGGACAGAACGTCAAATGTCATCCAATTCTAATATGACCCATATATTCCAACACATCTGTAGGATTTTTGCCCTGACACTTTTGTGTGCATTCCCTACATCTGGGCATGTTCCCAATGAGACAGACTGAGGAAGTAATTTTCATCAACATATGAGCAACATCTATGATTAAAGATGCTAACCCTGGTGTCAGAGGCTCTGGAAAAATATATAACAAACTAGATATCATATAGAAGAAGTGATTTGAACGGAAGACTTTAAATTACGACAGTATCAGTGTGCATGCGAGTGTTTGTGTCAGTCTTATGTCTGACAGAGGCCCAGTCAATATTTGGGCCGATGTACCCTTCCTCTCAGCCTATTTCAGCCGGCATTGGCTGCTGCCTGCTCCAGAAGTTCCCAATGTTCCTCTAATAATGGATGATGCTGGATCAGCATGCAACAGCAGGTCATCTGTTACAGAGAACTGGACTCCAAGCACTTCCAATCGCTCATACCTCAGTCGCGCAAACCAGCCCGGGTGTCACGAGCTGTTGATGAACTTGTTTCCAGACAGCCGTGCTACCTTGGCCGGTAGTTTGGAACAGAGGAATGCACCCAGTGGGACCTGAAAAAGAAACACCTGCTGCTCTCGGCCACTCCGCCCACTGACTCCCAGCCTTCTCCGTTTACCAAACATCGGTTTCTGAGAACCCTCCACCACTACCATTTGCCATTTGCCATGCTACGGGTTTGCATTATAGGAATTGCAGCGGCGGTTGTGCGTGTATTTCAGTATAGTACAAATGTGCTTGTGCGGGCATGTGTGACTGTCCATCTGTCCAGGTTATGTGTGTATAATTGCGTATGAGACCGTGCATGAGGAGAAACAAGACAAGCAGCTGACGCCTAATGAGCTTTAATGAGTTCTAATAGTGGAAAAACCATCTAGAAGCCATGACCTTGACATTGTGATCAATGCCAATGGATACAACGCAACTAAAAACAGCCTGGGAACCAAGCTGGAGACCACTGTTAACTATATTTCATGGGAGGCGTTGAATTACCTCACTTAGTGATGACTACAGATGTTGCTGTAAATTTTCAGACATTAAGAAAATGAGAAAGGCAAATGTGACATTAGTGTTTCTTGTTCAGGACATCTGTCATGTCATTTACTGGGTAAATTTACTCAAGGCAACTAAGGTTGTAACAGTCTCTGATATTTTGCATCTGATGTGGGAGATTGGACACAAATGATCCCTCAGTATAGTTGGTCTCATTTATGGTTGCTGCTGCTGCAGAAAATTGCAACATTAATTTTCTAATTTTTCCTCCATATGGCAAGGCACTGCCACAAAGCTCCCAGCCCCAAACACACACAATCATTTACACGCAAACACATAAAAGTGCACGTACACGCTCCATACATTTCTTTCCCTTTCGAACTCACGGGCTGTTGAAGTTGACAATATGATCTCTTTTACAGGGCAGCTAACACTAACAGTTCACAGGCCATAAGTCCTTGCCTGAACTTTTTTTTTTTTTTTTGCCATAAATTACAGACCAGAGCCCTCAAGGGACCTTATTCATTTAGCAAGGATAGCTGAGACCCAACCGCAGTTCTGTCTCTGAAAAAAATAAAAAACACTTTTGGAAAGGTCAATGTTATACAATTCGAGTTGCATTTCTATTCATACACTTTGATATTAGAACTATTTGTTATTTTCATAGAATTCTTTCAAGCGGACCTAATATGCTTCGAAATGAATTGTAGAACACCAAACAAATATATTCCGTACCAGCACAGCATCACATTCTGAGTTTCTCAAGGGAAACCTAAATACACACCAAATCAAGTCAATTTCTTCTCCAGGTTTAAGGCGTTTTATAACGTTAAGGATGTAATCTAGGGCTGGGCGTGTATATGCGCACGAGTGTGTGCGGACGTGCATGTGTTTTAGATATGAATGCATTTGCGAGTGCAATAAACCTGGCAGCGAACACACTACGGCTGACTGGCTAGTTAACAGAGGACCTGTCACTGTGAAGCGAATGTTGCTTAAAGAAAAACACAAGTGTTGCTCTTTTAATGGCATGCAGGGACTTATTAAATTGGAAAGGTGTATATTTCATTTGTGGTAGCCACACAAAAGCACACATCGAACTCTCACACCGACATTTTCACAAAGGGTACATACAGTGTGTGATTATCTTGTATGAGCTTGCAGATATTCACTTGGTGTCTGTCACCACTGGACAGGTATGCAAAACCTGGCAGCCCTGCATTCTTTTGGACAAATAGGTTCCACCCCCAAATGTTTGACTGGCAGGTAGTTATGTTTGGACCATGAGTTAAAGTCCAAAAAAAGGAAGCAATTGACACCTCGATGGTTCATGCACAAGGTCGTCTTTATAACGTAATCATGTCATATCACCAAGTCGGTTTCACCAAGTCGTTACTAAATAATGTAAATGATACTCAAATATTAATGTTGTTGAAACGCTGAAGAATAAAAAGAAATCCACTGACTGCTTTAATGCAGATATGGCATTATTTAAAATGTATTATAAACTTTATGGTGCAACATCTCACACAAATGTTCAACTTGTTTTCAAAAAATTGTATATTTGACTAACAAATTATTGTAGCAAGTTATTCAAATCCACTGTATAAGAAATGATAGGAATGTTAATTTATATATATATTATCAATCTAGAATAATTAAGCTAGATAATGGGTTTGTATTTGTTCCTACTCTGATCTTGAAAGTGTATATTGAACTGAATTATTATTTGTATTTATAATTTCTTCTGATTTTGTTTATATTGATGGCATTTGTATTTGAATGTTCAGTCGATCAATCACATATATTTTTTAAATAAATTATGAGATAAAAAAAAGAAATGTTGGCATCCTAGTCAATTGTACTGTTGTGTTATGCTTGAGTTCCCCATAACAAATTTTTAAAGTTAACTTTAAAACGTAAATAAGAGTCAATAGTCATCAATAGTCTATAACGCTAGGTCACACAGGGAAGAAAGCGAGTTTGTTTTCGCTCAAAAATGGTTCACAATAGAATAGAATGAAACAAAATACAATAAAATTGGGAGCAAACGCGTATGTCTTTGTTGAAGACACACATTACATTCAGCAAAACTTCAATCCATGTCTGAAAGTTATTGTGAGTGGACGAAGACGGAAGGACCAACGATTGTGGTTAAACCTATTTCTTTATAAATGAATTATAGTAGTTAGTCGTTTCATATAATTGCAGAAATTCAGTCGTACAAACACCTCCATCTTGAGAGATGCCTCCCCCAGCCGCAGTAAGTAAATACTTTACCGCCACTATTTTCTGAAACGTAATGATTAAAAAATCCTGTTTAGAGTTCCTTCAGACTCTGAAGCCACACATGTTCAGACACTCTCTCGTTAGTTACTGTTTTTTTTTAAAAAAAAAAAGTGGTGTACTAGCAAAATAAACAGGTCAATCTCACACCCCATATACATGATATACTATTTAACCCCGTCTTCCCAGAATACCAGCTCCCAGAGAATTCTCAATGGGCCATTAAATATTTTTGCCTGCTTATGTAAGACAGTGTGTTTGGATCATGACAAATGATGCATTATACTCATAAAGAGAAATAAATGTATTCCTTTTGTAGGACTATAAGCCACTAATGATTATTACTTTGTCTTGTTCATCCTCAATCTAAATTCTTTTGACTAACAATTTTTTCCGATTGGGACCACGCAGCTGATCAATGGCTCATGCAGGAAAACATGCAGAAGAGGGGGCCCCATGGGGTCCCATTGTCACAGTGTACAAACTCAAAGGTCCGTGGTCTCTTTGCAAATAGTACAGTTCTCAGCTGCTTTTCTTGGTCTGGTAGTCCGACAAATGGTGATTGAGAAGACGGTCTTCTATGGTTGCAGCATGTTTGATCTCTAAGCTTTGATCTTCAAGAGATTCCTCAGTGTCGCTTTAAGACATTCCAAAGTAAAAACAGAGCTGCTAGAGATCCTTGGATGTTGTGACAATCAACGCCAAGCACGGAGGATCCACTTACATTCAAATACTTGACTGCAACCAGTGAAAGGCACACAGTAACGATGTCTACTGTTTATTTGAAAGTCTGCTATTTTGGTTACGCTCACGTGATATAATGGGACCAAAAGCAAAGCTTTGTTAGAGTCGGACAAAGACAATGCTCAGTCGTGACATTGCCAAAGACAATGTTCAGTCGTGACATTGCCAGAGAGGAAATACAGTAATCCTCTGCCACAGCTTCCAGAGTGCAAATATGCTATTTATCCTTTTCCACCTGATTTGACGAGGTGTGCTGGAGAATATCCCGGCAGACTTCAAGCTAGAGGCAAGGTACTTGGACTGCTCGTAGGATGACTCATACAATATATGAATTATGCACTGTATACTTGGCATATAGATTCAGGAATGTACCGTACTTGTTGTTCCGCTCATCGATTACAATGTCTTATAAAAATATCCTCGGAGTAATTTTGACCCAACTACGGCTTTTTGATGTTTTTGATGTGCGATAAAGGAAAAGCATACAAAAAAAAAATCACCAAGAGGCTAAAATATTGCATAGATTGCGAAAACATGATGACTATTAATATGCCACGCTGCCGTCCCGTCTAAATGCTTGCAAACGAGAGGTTGAGAGGTGCACCCTGCACTTGTCAAATTTAGCTTATGTCGGGCTCAGTTACAGCCATTCAAAACTGGAAATATTGTCATTTTTGGACATGTTGAAAACGTGTTGTTTTATCATGAATTAGTCCTTTCAACTGCAACTTGCAAACAGGGTGCAATAGAATTTTTTGTGTTGACACCCCAAAACCACCGGGTGGTGCGAGCTGCCAATTTATGACATTTGTAAGCTTTTCACTGGCTTCGAAGATTGGCTTAGCCTGGACAAAAGTCATCAAAAGTCACAATACTCTAATTAATTGGTATTCCTATTTCAATTTCATAAATATATAAATGTACAGCATAGTTACTTTTGCTATTATCGCATTTTTACAATAGTTGTACATAAAGGGGCGTAGATACATCATATATATGATGTTGTGACCCTTTCAAAGTCAGTCCAAGTTGAGTGATAATAAGCCCAGGCGAATGAAAAATCCCCCAGGGGTTAAATAATATATTAGGAAAACTTTCCTGCTAAATACTCTGCCAAAGACACAGAATGAATGTAAAGGAGGAGGTCCTGGGACAAAGGATGTATCTGCTCCACCTTTCCAATTACCTGTCCAGCTTCACCTCTGCCATCCCAGCTATCCAGACTCAGCTGATATTCCCAGCATGAATTGAACCTATAGTTCCTTTCCAGCAACGTGACTTCCTTGGGTCAAGGGTCAATGTCCCGTCACTCATTCAGTCTTTGCTGATAAGTAGCCCGGCCAAGGTCACCCAATAGTTTTTTGCCTTAATGAATAGCGATATGATAATATATTTGCTGTCAATTTAAATACAGCCATCAATCAATTCTCTGTACCAATTCTCCTCGGTAGGGTCACGGGTGCGCTGGAACCCGTCCCAGCTGGGTTTAGGTGAGGAGCGCGGTACACTTTCTGAACTGGTCACCACCCAATCACAGTTTGCCAGCTAGCCTCTATTTCAATTGTTGTTTTCCTGCAGCGCTTCAAAAAACTTCTCACAGTTTCATGCCATGTTTATTGGCCCAAAAAGGCTTTGTATCCGTTTTCTGGGCAGCATTCTTCCTCATGGGTGCCCTGGCGAATATTCTCACATGGGCTTTCATGTGAACTGCAGCCCGCTTAGATCATGGCAGTATTTGTTCACAATTGGAAAGGCTCTCGACGACACATTTGTGTCAGGAAGCAGTCCGGCTCATTGACCTCCATTCAGAACCACAAAAGCCAAGCAGAAAGCAGTATTTACATCAGCAGCAGCATTTAAAGCTGAAACAATGTGTCTCTCGTCTCGACGTGTGTCAACAAAGCGATGCTACAACAAGACCGGGTTGATTCGCCCCCATAGAATGCGATACAGGAAGAATGAGCTACCGATTGTGTTTTGTTTTGGCCTCCAGCTTCACAAACAGTGGCACTAACAAAGTATCCTTTCTATGCTATTTCCTTCCACTCTGATTGGACTAATTGGGACTTGTTGACAGCAAATCCCATCCGCACGGGAACAGGCCAATCACGTCTCTGCATCTGTCATCCCTGGCGCACAGGGCTTCCACTCCTTATAAAAGCCTTTGTCTTGGTGACCTGAAAGACCTCTGTCTTTTTAAAATATATTAAGACTGATGATGATTTTCCAAACACAACATGAATTATTTTAGAAACCATTGTGATGATGCTAAGGATTTGGGTTGTGTTTTAGAATATACTTTATTTACTGCAGTTTTCATACTCGGTGCAAATAATGTGTTTTCATTTGCAATAGCATTTCAGTCCATGCTGGTTCAAAAGTTTTGATTCTGATGTACAAAACACCCAAAGGTTTTTCTTTTTTTAAGTCATGTTGACAGCTCGTTTAGTTATCTGATTGGTTATTGCCATGAAGTGAATCTTAATAACAGTAGTCCATTAAATGAGATTTAAGAGTTAGTCAATAAGGCTGTTGAAAAATTCCACTGATTAACCCTGATTGGCCACACTGGTGAAGTGAAAAGAATTTTGGGAGACTACCTCTTGAATCGAGAAGATGCCAAAAGTGTGCAAAGTATTAATCAGACTGAAGGGTGACCATTTTCAAAAAAATAGAATATAAAACAGTTTTTGGTAATTTCACCGTTTTTTTGTTGATCACGCCCCAAACTCATTCATAGTTTTGATGCCTTGATGAGAAACTACAATGTATAGTCATAAAAATAAAGAGAACACTTTGAATGAGAAGGTGTGTCCACACTTCTGGTCACACAAATGTGTTTGGCTTTAGTTTGCCTTCATGGGATACATTTACAACCCAAAAATGTTTAAAATAAATAAAATGAATACATAAATAAAATAACTAAATAAAACTCAGCAATTGCGTATGAATCTCATAAGATGCTGGGCAAAATTCAAACAAATACATATGCAAATATGCTTGAACGTCAAATGTATTTAATTACCTCAAATAGGTTTTCCATGGGCTGCAATTAAAGGAGGATGTTGTGGATGAAAATCACAAAATTCGAATTAGGATTGTTCCAAACTTGTCTTTTCTGTGTTGAGGAGGCTCTAAAATAGTGTGGTACTGAATAAATTTGAATATTTTTGCCTATTGTCAGTATTTATTGTTTAGTTATAGTTCAGCTACCTGTAGATGTTTGATATTGTTATTATTGTTGTTGTTTATTACTGAACATGTTATGTGCTCGTTTTCTTCAGAGCGTTTGGGCGAGGGGAATCCTTTTCGGAAAAAGACGCATTCTGCACCGGTATTTTATTTCATTTGCTTTGAACATGTTTAAACTGACAAGGCACAACAGCACCTTTGCTCCAGCAGTTAGCTGTGACAAACGACCGCGAACAGGAGCGTTACGGGAAGCCGGAGACCTCTATCTAGAAACTCTGAGAGCAACGTGTCTGTCAGCACCATTATGAGACGCTCATATCTCAGCCTGCACCTGTCTACAGTGGTTCGGGGGTATACTGAGCCGCTGTGGCTGGGCTACAGGAGTTCTTGGAGCAGTGGACAAGTTGGGGTGCTCCATTCATTGAGGGAGATTGACAGCTCACCGTCCGAGAGAAGGAGCAGCTGGGACGAGACAGAGGAAAGCGTGTACCTATGTCCTCTTTGTGCTTGAACTAGCTCCTTTCTTGTCTCGATAGCAATGTCCACACAATGAAGTCCTAACAGGAGCTGTCAGCAGAGCACACTTGTGTGACCACAGCGGCCACTGGGGTTAGCCTGGATCACATCAGCTCTGTGTTTGCATGGCACTGAAAGGCAACTAGCTACAGTTAAAGCTCGTTTTGTTGCGCTTTCTAAAGGAGTCCGTCGCAGCTTTCAGCCTGTGTTTACCCACTCTGAGCTCTGAAGAGGCAAAGCTCGCCGTGTTGCTTCAACAACACGGTCCGGTTTATAAAAACTGCCTTCAAAAAAAAGTGTTAGGTAAGGTGTTCAGCGGGTGGCTCCACTTTGCACCTGAGGTTCGATCAATACAGCACAGTAAGTGCTGACACGTCCATTTGCTCAGGCAGAAAAAAGATGGCAAGGCTGTGAATGGTGGCGCTGAATGATGGCGGCAGGTGAATTGTTGTGACAGCGGATACAGTGTATCAACCCGGTGCTTTTAAGTGTGTGATTATTCCCAAGCCGCCAGAGTCAGTCCGTGTTTTCTTACATTTTGGCACTGTATGTGGCCAGTGCTTTTGAAACAGATACTCTTTCCCTAACCCATTGTGCTTTTTGCTTCTGTGATAATGCAATGTTTATGAGTTATTGCACTATTACACACAGCCATGTGCCAGCTGCAGCCATTATTTGATACCTGTAATTAAGCCCTAAGTAAGGCGCTCAAGAGCTTTAAACAGCGGATACAAAAGCGGTAGGGTGACGTGATCAGATAAAGTTGAATCAGCTTGTGATTTTGGTTGGAACTAAATGACCAACGGGCAGGTGTTTTACCATGAAAGGCGCCCAAATCATGTGATGGAAAATATCTTCGCAACAGACCTTCAAATCATTTAAAATGTCTTCACTGTTGTTTGTTGTTGTTTACTAGTATGGGCCAGAAGAAAGATGCAAAAAAATGTGTATTCAGAGTAGCAACAAGATCATCACAAATAATATAAATGATAATTAGTTATGGCTTCAGTTTTAGCGTGTTAATGTTTTGTTATTGTTTTTGTTGTTGTTTTTTAGCGACAATCCCCAGCCCTATCGCCCATGTTCGTGATACACATGAGCTGAAGCTATAAAATTACTGAAACATTGAATAATGCAAAAGTTGGCCACACCAAAAATAGCTCAAAACCCTCCAGAAGTGGGAAAACCTTCAGTTTTGTTTTCGTCTGAACCAGCAGATGGCAGTAATGCACAACTGAGTGATACGCCTCGACATCTGGAACGTGACATGTTTTGTCTCATGCATTTGGTGTTATGCGCAGAGTCAGCAGTGCCGCATAGACTGAATATTTTCATCTTTTGAAACAGCACCTTTTACAGAATATCTTAACTATGAAGACATTATGTGTTTTGTTTTTTTCATACAAATATGCATAAAATAAAGAGATTACATTATGACTTGTTACTCATTTGATCTCTCTTGAAGTGTGTCTGTCAGATGCAGGTGTGGGGGTTGGGCCGGGGAGTTAGGGAGATATCACTGAAGGAGCAATTCTCACATTCCAAAGGAAAAAGTCATCGACAAACATTACAGAAACACCTTTGAGCTCTCTGGTGATCTTCTACTTAGAAGAACAGCAGTTCTCCACTACCCAAGAGGAACAAGCATTATACGTACTTCACTTTTGTTTCATTCTGCAGTTGAGACACATACGCATTTTGATTATATGGATGATATAGATGAAATAGACAAAAAACAAATAAAAACAATACCCACAAAGGAGCCAAAGAAAACAAAAAATAGATTTTTCATGTTCTTTTTTTCATTAAGTTTCTTGTTGATGCACCAAAAGAAAATATGGTAGAAGGGTGTAGGAGTATATAAATAAGTTTTTTACTTCTCCCTACTCCATTTTTGAACTTATGGGAAGATCAATGCTCATATTGCTGTTGTATTTTTGTTGTTGTTTTTTTGTTAAATTATTATTATTGTTTATTCATGCAAAAAAGGCATTGTATACTGTTTTTTGATTTTGTTTGTTTTGCTTGATTTTGAGTTCAAAAATAAAGTTTTTCATATCATATCATATCAAATCAAAGAAAATATGGTAATCATTCAAGTTATCTTGTGCCCTCACCCAACTAATACAAAGTAGGGCCCCTTTGGGGATTTTAGTCAAACTTAATGATAACATGTATCCATACTATTAAAAATAGTGGTAACAAGTGGCAGGGCGTTATTCCTGTCACAAGTTATTTTTCTCCTTTTAAAAATGAACACTTCCAGTGATTCAAATGTTGTTGCCGCTATCAAAGATTCAGTTTGGACTTAAGAGATCTGTTTATCAGTATTAGTCAGGCGTTACTGCAGTAGTGCGCAGGCTTTCTTGTGCGCTCTAACTCCTCTGTTCATCAATAACACTTAAGGCCTTATTATTCTGTTCATCAGTAAATATGTGAAACAAAGCAGCTGCTTCTCAACTACTAATTGTCCGCTATATATTGTAAACATGGGGGAAAGAAAAACGAAAACAAAAAACATAGAGGTCACCAGCAGCGTTAGAACTCGTGGTATTACAAATGAGTGTTAGGCCAAACTCTTAAGCCTCAACACCACAGAAACGTCATTTGCATAAGTAATATGTGTAGAATTAAATGTGTGCCCCGGTGCGGGTATTGAATAATATGGTGCTTTATTTGTATACGGTCGTTTTGACTGGCTCCTTGGAACCAATTTGACAGGGCCGCAATACTTTGATGGCGGCAACAATTTTTGAATTACTGGGACCGCTCATTTTTAAAAAGAGAAAAATAACTTCTCACAGGAATAACGTCTTGCTCAAAGGCGAATGGTGTGTTCATCCAATCAAGTTGCAGCCTGTCATCCAATCAGCCAAGAGTTCCCCCCAACAACCACCTTTCTTGTGTATGCTCGTTTTCTGGTGTGGGCCTTTTATCTTCTTGTGTCCGCTCTTTGGTAATGTGAAAACTCATCTTATTTCTGTTGCCTAAAAATCAGTCACTCTTGTACTAGTAAACACACATTTCATGTGTAGAATGAGAAAGTGGGCTTCATTGGCAAGACACAGTCAAAGAGTCTGCGTAACATACTAACAGATATGCAGACAGAATTGGAATTTGAGGGTGGCAATGGGTGATGAGCTGGAGTGTGTGACTGACATCTGTCTGGTGTCCACCGAGGTTCTTTCAGTAGTCATTCCCTCCAAGCTAGGCAGAACATCTCCACTTATGTCTCAGTAGGACATGAGAAAGCACACAGCAGTTCTTCCTCCCCATGAGCACGGCTCTGAACCCAAACCCCTTGGCCAATTTCAAGTAAGGGATTCTGGTCTGTGTCAAAACAGCTCAGAGGCTGACAGCTGATGGAACCACTTAAAGGGACGATACCCTCTACCTCTGTCACCTAGCGTGTTGGAGTGGGCAAGTACTTGATTAATGTCACATGAGTATTTGTTAGAATATGTAGCGGCTCAGGACTGCTCTTTTGAAAAGGACTTTTCCTGGAGCAATCCGAGTGCATTCCGGCAGCTACTGACCACACTAAACACTACAGGACCATACCAAAAAGGAGCAGGTTTGCAGAATGGTCAGCTAGGAAGTTCTGGTTCATACCTGGTGAGTGCATGACTGGTTTACTGCTGTTGGAACTGTCAACTAAGACAATATTTAGCTGCCAAAGTAACACAAACACCTTCTGATACGCTAGAAACCTTCGTTGGTTTTCATCCTCCTCCATAAATGAATTGTGGTTGAGTTCCAAAATGATGGGAATTGGCTGAGGTCAAGAATTCCTTTTCTTTTTATTTGCACAGCGAAGCACAGTTGTGCTGGAACAGAAAAGGCTCCTGGAGCAGGGAACGCATGAGTCTTGTGAACAATGTATTGATGTGTAGTTGTCAATATTGTATATTGTCGAAGCTTATTCTTCTCCTACAGCTTCTACAAGTGTGTTGAGTGAATGGAACTGAACACAAAATCCCCTGACAAGTATATTACATTAGTGTAGTGGTATGTAGAGCAAAAATTGATTCAAATATGGCTGTCTCCTGAGCGAGATGGATTATTTTGGCATGACTCTAAACAAACAGAATATGAATCTGTCAACTTCTCTTCTGCTGGCTGACAAAATCTCTCATAGAGGAAATCAAGTCTTCTCACAGGTATGGTGCTTAAAGATAAATTACTGAAACTTTAAGCGAAGTGAAATGTGATACTTCTATCTGACAGATGAGAACAAATGGTGGGATTGAGGGTGTTGCTCACAACGTTGTTATTGTTATATTCTGTGGTGGAGTTTCCGTTTATATGGAAACACACCATGTTTCATCCTCTCTAGTGACATCATCCCTACTTCTAGAAGAGGGACGCTTATGTGGGTTCATGTCACGCTACATGTCAGAATTGAAAGCAAAATGATGCTGCTCAGAAGTCATTCAAGCAAATCTTTTGACGTCATCCTGTAAAGACCATTCGCATTAGATCCAACGCGAGCTTTAACGTGTCGGAAACAGCGTGACTGGCGACCTTGATCGCTATGCTGCTGTCACACAAACACTCACAAATGCCAAGAAGTAAAAAAAAAAAAAAATATATATATATATATATATATATATATATATATATATATATATATGGTGATATGCAGTTCATACATTTTTTGCTACATGAATGTACTCTGTGTGTTTGTTGAGGAAGACATTGTATAATAAAATTGAGTTCCCCTTGTGCACAGTTTTAGTTTTCTTGAATTGAACTTTGAAATGATCAACAAAGAGATGAGGTGATTTTGGGAAAAAAACATTTGATTGTGCTGTGCAGCAACTGCTATAAAAATCGTTTTATTGTACAAAACACAGCTTTTTGTCAACCACTATCCAAAACAAGCTGCCAGATCAAGCTACTGTATTTATGAAATATGTTTCACAATCAAATAGTTATATTCACAGGCATTCTTTGACTGTTTAACTTTAGGGCCCAAGTTTCCCTGTATAGAATGAACCCCATTCAAAAATTATGATTTGTGTTCAGTAACTATTGATCGGTTATGTTGGCAACTTAGTTTGCTGTGGGCCTTTCACAGGCTTAAATTACATTTCACCAGTGGCAGGCCATAACTTTCACACGTACGCCTTCTGTGCTGTCAGACTCTCAAATAAATAGCCCCCATGCGCACAAGTACGCATTACTGGCATACACGGGCTATTTTCCAGAGCTTTTAAACATCAATAAACCCGCATCAGCCATTAAAACTTGTCATTATACGTGATGCTGTCAAAACTTAATAAAAATAATATTTTAAATTAAATTAAATTAAATTTCTTAAAAAAACGTTCTTATCTCTCCACTGTAGTTTTGGGTACATATCTTTTATTAGAGGCTGCAGGTGTGCCCAACAAAATTACCCGTATGTATATACGTACCTGTAAAAAGCACACACTTGTTAAAGCATGTTCACACACACAACCACCAAGTGAACTGCAAATCTCACTCATGTACGTAATTATTTTTAACATACCAACATAGCACAAACATCCTCTGTGTTGCGAACTAATGCTAGTCATTTGGAGGTTTGACGGAAGCAAAAAGTACATGTAACCATTGAACTACATTCCACAACTAACAAAGAGTGAAAATACCGAGCAGCCATATATGCATTGTACATTGATTACGTAGCCGACAAGCTGCGCACAGGGTCTGATTACGTGACCGTAATGCAGTAATCAAACAGTTTGCTCTCTTGAAGAGATTGGAAGGGTTTACGGCAAAACAGCACATGACTTTTGTCCAAGTTCGGAAGTTGTCTCAGAGAAAATGAATGTACTCTTTATTCTGCGCAGTATTCCAATACGTTTTCACTATGTTCTTGTACAAATTCAATGCATCAGATACAGTTTGAAGTCTAATTGCAAATTGCTGCCTGCGATTGGCAAAAAAATTGTTCAGTGCCGTTGGCGGAGATGAACTGTTAAAAAAAACAGAGTTGATTTTGACCTTCAAATTTTTTTTGCAAGGCCCTTGTTCTTCTCATCTGCTGCCATCTTACTGACTTTGATAAACCGTCTAAAACCTTGACTGACAGATGTTGTTCTGTGCTTTTATTAAGCACAGACCGGCCTGCCCAACCTTACACCTGCATGTACAAAGCATGCTCTTACCACTATTATGTCTTTATCTACTTTCACTCTGCAGAACAGTTATGTATGACAAACAAATGGAATTCACCTCCTCCAGTATATTCAGCTTTGAGCATAATTTTGTCATTCCTAACATTGTTTCAATAGCAACGGGAAAAAACAAGTTGTTTATTCTCTATGCCGTCTCAATGGCGAGACCCCCAAGATATTTCAAACTTAGCCCAGTCCGAAAGGTTTTTAGTAATGCCAATGCCGGGGCCCCAAGAGACCCACTGTCTGTTGCAGCCAGTGTCATTATTCACTAGCCCTGACAAATCCGGACAGGTGGAGACGTTTCTCTGTCAAAAACACCTCACCCACCACTCAAGCACAATACTATCACCAGCACAAACACCAGATCTGGGAACCAGAGGAATGGACCTCCACACTATATAGCTCAGCAGTGCTGTTGCTTAAAGCCCTGTTGCTTGGCAACTGAATGTTTTGCTGCTGTGTTGTTAGTTTCTTATTTGTTGTTTTTTTTGTTTGTTCAGTCTGGTCCGTATCTCACTCCTTCTGCACTGACACTCATGCGTGTAAAAGCTTTCTCCAGTGTGCTTCACTGATATCCATGTATCTTTTCAGAACCACAATCGTGCAATATTGCTTTTTGCAATTAATTTCTGATTTAAAAACTTCAATTTTCTTTGTCCACTCACCCAAATTACAAATTGGTTCCAAGAGGGTCAAAATGTTGTTGCGGATTAGCTAGTCTCAGAAAAGACAAAGAAAAAAGAAGTTAATAGAGGAAACATTTTGAAATAGAAAGAGGTGCCCTTACACTTCAAAGTCCTGCATTCAGACTTTATTTCTTTTTTCCCAAAAGAACACTGCTCTGTTGAAAACCTATCTCAAGACATAATATTGATTCAAGCACATATTTGGGAGATGCTGCAATATTGATGACTCGCACGCCTTCTGCGGTAAAATCAAAAGAGCCAAGAACTTGCAATTCAATTCCAAAGAACAAACAACAAGCTGTCTTCAAGTAAATGCAGCTTCTGTTTACTCAGCGGTAAACACAGGTGGGGAAATCCAAGGAGTCTCCTTTTCACATCTTTTTTTTTTTGACATTTGAATGAGTACAGCACAAAACAAGAGGCGACAACAGCGCATTGTTGAGGCATTACAAAAAATAAGTATCAATATGAGATGATACAAAATATTTTTTAAAAAATGACAAGTAAGGGTTAATTTATTGTATGATCTGCTTTAACTGCACATCATTTCTACATGTAATTGTTGTACTTTGCTGGACAACAAGCATGCAGCACATGCTCAGTGTCTCAACGGTGGAAGCAATTGGGGGAAGGGGAGTTGTAAGGAGGAAAGATGAGGTCAGAGGGAAACGGATCCATCTATTAGGAGCTATAATGAGAGGGAGCAGTTGCCTGCCGCTGGGTCGGACAGTACGCAGATGTGAGCGAGCCTGAGGGCTCAGCTGAGCTGAGAAGGGAAGATTGGAGCGTCTTGCATGGTCCCATTCCAAAACGCATTGCTGCACACTCGACAGCCCTGCAGTGGAAGGGATTCTCTGTCCCCAACACTCACCAGAACAAAACAAAACAAAAAAGATGTGACTGTGCAGAACAGCTTGTTGTTCTGACCCATTCTACATTGGTAGTAAACGCTGACTGACCTGCAAGTGCACGTCATAGCTTATCCTTAACGTCTTTACACTTCACCAGCTAAATAATAAAAAAAATCCCATCAATGGGTCCACATTTGAAGCTTTGTTGGTGTTAAATGACATGTAGAGAACATTAACTATGGTACTCTTTTGTATGTGTGTGTACGTGTGTTTCCATGGGATCTTAGTGTGTCAAATTATTGGGGGTGGGTAAAAATAGACTGTTATTTTTTAAAAGAATTACGGTATCTTGGTTTGTCATTTATTACCTTGTGTTGAACATGCTCTGACAAGAAATGACTTGCTTTTAATCTGATGAAGTTGTCACTAAAATGAATATGTCCAAGTAAACTTTTTTTTTTTTTTAAGTATAATCCAAAAGGATCCAAAGAGTTTGAAAAATGAGCTCTTTAGCCTAAATCTTCTTTTCATGGTCAGATTAGCATAAAAGCAGATCAGATTTTCTACACATGCTTTCACCCTCTTCTCTTACACGTCAAAATATACATTGTTTTTGTGTACATTATTGAACTTGTACAACTCTCAAAGAAATAAGGTAGCCATTGCTGGTTGTTTGTTTTTTCATTCAGTAACAATATAAGACATAAGAACAAGCAGGACATATAACAACAAACTTTTGGGCCATAGAATTTTGTATTTACCATGAGCAGAGGCTAATGTGGGCTTGACACTTCGATCACTATCTCCTCTTGGGGGTTTTCCACCATGAAATGTGCAGTTAGGAAACTTAAGCCTCAGCAGATCTCCAAAACAGGAATCTTCACTTCTCCTTTCTAAAATCCTCTAATCCCACCGCTTTAGAGTGTGCATGTGCATATGCGTGTGTGTGTGTGTGTGTGTGTGTGCGTGCGTGGATGCGCGTGTGTGTGTAAGGGGCAGGGAGAGAGGGCGAGAGAGAGACAGTCACACACACTTGCATGCACACATACACACAGTGCACAGTTGCCTTCATCACGTTTAAACAAAAAATTATATACACATTTAAAAACACACACATATATATATATATATATATATATATATATATATATATATATATATATATATATATATATATATATATATATATGTGAAAATGTTGGAATGTCAGTTTGTATGTCAGTGGCCATGAAGGGCAAGTCCAAGCACATATTTGGATCCAAGAAAGTAAAAATACAGATTATTCAGAAAAGCTCGCCTTTAACTTGACCTTGTTATGTTTGAAGAGGTCAGAAGTCATTGCTTTGCTTTCATGCCAACCTGTCATTACTTTGAGATTACCTGTAATCTCCTATTACTTAAAACAGGGTGGAAAGGCTTTTATGCGAGCCGTCTTAAAAAATCAAATTGTTCTGTCAGATGGTCTTAGCTGAGTTACTTTATACACAGTCGTGGGCTTGTGGAGAAACATGCCTGCATTTGTACCTCAGCCACTTAGTGAGATGGAGCTTCAATCAAACTCATAGACACGGTCTTCAGATCAGACTTGAGTGTCAACAAAACTTACCATGACCTCCTGTTGTTTTATGTAATACCAAGGGATCAGTGCATTAAAAACCTTGCGCCCATCAACATATGAGACTATTCATACAAACACAACACTTTGCGTGGTAACGTTTACAGGTCATATCGGTTGTGCTTTTATCAGTCTGAGACACTACGTCTTTGTGCGCTATAAAACGTCATGGCGTGTAAAAACAGAGCAGCAGTAAACATTGCTATATTGTATTGATACAGTATATCGTTCTGTGGTGTGCGCTGCACTGGCAAACTCTTTCCTTTGTATCACTCCTGGATAATTGCTGTTTTATCTTTATTGCGTGAGCTGTTATTTATTTGTACAGGAACTGAGAGCCTTTTCCCTGGGGGAGAATTTTTTTTTCATTTCAAAGCCATCCAAGACTTCAAATAAAAGAAAAAAGGCACAAAGAATACAACATCTTCCAAAAGCCCCGAGCATAGAATATACATCTTATTCAGGTTAAACGATATCTTCTTTGTGAAGTTGAAAATATTGAAGTTTGAATATTTTGAACATGCATTCCAAGTTGGTAGTGAAGTAGCAGTCAAAACTGTCGAATTGTGTTCCCACTCAGAGCTCTGAAAATCTCTATGTACACCATTTGAATATGTGCCCACGCGAAAACATATTTGCAGACAGTAGTGTGAATTCCAAAGTGGTCAGTCATTTTGAAAAGTGGCAAACATTACTATGAAAAGCCTGAACTGGGGACAAACTCAGAACTATAGTAGTCAAGCTATGTGTGAAGCATGGTGAAGTATGTGTGTAGTGGTCAAGGTAGGAGTGAAGAGAATGATGTTTGTGAAAGAAATAATCAGCGACATAAATTTTGTAATTGCCCCAAAAATCAGTATGTTAAACAATAAGGACAAACTACACAGCTTAATCTGGGGTGGGGTAATGGGAAGAATCGAAAACAAAAGCTCTAGAACCGACTGTTGGGATTGGCCTGTAAATAATTATTGTAGCAAGCATGGTGAACTTGTAGCCATATTGAATAATACAATAGCAACTTACAACATGTCCATTGTTTTCTCGCTGTATCTTTCATCATGGCATCCCCTGTCAACACATGAAGAACATTTCAGAGAACTACATTCACTTGAGCGAGTGCTGGTTGAGAAATGAAGCACATTACCCATTTTGTTGCGGAACTTCACCGTGTTTGAGTTTCGCGGACCAGATGTCAATCCGAGTCACTACAAAGTCTTGTCTATAAAGCAGACATCGCAGAGCTACTCTGGACAGCAGGTGTGTCTGATGTGCAGGAGGCAAGGACGGCTGGCCAAATGAGGATGAACAGTACTGCACTGCTATGGATCTCCAGGGTTTATAAATGAAACACACCATTAGTGAGTGGTCCAATGTTTTGTGGTCTTTCAAAGGACTTATTTGTATATTGCATGTCTTGGCATAAGGAACACATTTTAATAGCCATGTTTTGTGCATATGCGTACATAGAAATGTGCTTGTTCTTATTTCCTAAATTTCTACTATACTGTAGGTGCAAGGAGGAACCCACGGGTAGAGAAGGCGAGATGTTCTGGGGCAAGACAGTACCTGTTTCGCCGTAACTGCTAAAACTGCTAGCTTTCTGGAGAGTTATTTTGTGTGTGCGTGTGAAGAACATGGTGGAAGACCTGCTCCATATGTCAAAACCCTTGAGATGACTTCTGTTGTTCTGCTGCACTATAAAATTAAAACGGAATGCATAATGCCATGTTATATTGGCTCTTGATCAGTGTTTGACAAACTTAATAGGGTGTGCACATGTTGTTTTGCAAGAAAACACAAGATATATGAAAAAAATTGTAATTGTAATTGTAATTATGACTATTCTTGTAGTGCAATTTGTCATTTTTTTTTTAATTAGTCTGCTAATAAATTGTCTTAATGGGATAACATGTTTCGTAGAGTGAAAAAATAATAAATGAAGAGCTGGATAGAAAACTAGCTTCTCATCTGGTAAAAAGACGATGACTGATTTTAACGTTTGAACAGTATGTCTAAATTGAGAGAAACTGCAACACTGCTTATATTTATATAACAATACAGAATTTTGTAAACAATTTGACATTGGGTTGAACGTCTCAAAATCAGTTTAGTTACTTTTTGCCACACCTATTCAACCAATATATATTGATATTTTAATCTCAAGAGTACTTGCATCCATTCACGCAGTAGCAATGCATATTTGGAATATACAACTGTAAATATTAGCGAAATAAGAATGTAATGAAAGTTTGCAAAGAAATGCAACCCGAGAACAGATATTTTACTGTCCACCACTTTCGTGATACATGAAATTTAAATATGTGATGGAAGAGAAGATCTGACGATGTACGCCTCAGTATATGAACAATGCAAAAACCAGTTGTAAAAAAAAAAGTAAATATCTGAAAAAATATTCAGCATGCAATTCACAGTTTACAATTCACAAGTTGGTAAAAATATTCTCTTAAATGATTTTTCTTAACTTATAAAAAAAAAAACAATTACAATGTCAGCCAAGTATAACAGTTCATCAGGCAGACAAATGAATACAAAGTGAAAACAGATTTTTTTTTTTTTTTTGCATTGCCTGAGCTTTGCCTGAAGCTTGAAGGCTGACCTTCTCCCCTCTCTCTCACTCCCACTCACCTTCTCCCCCTGTGCCGCCGGGCACCAGTGGGTGGGCCTCTAGGAAAAGTCATTCTTGAAGCCCCTGGCATCGCCCATACCTTTTCTAGGTGTGGAGGAGGGGGGAGAAACACAACACGATTACTAGCCTTGACATTGTTGAGACATTGCTCGTGCGAGGAGAAATGAGGTAAATATCAATGGCGGTGGTCTCACATAGCACATTAGTCAATGTCTCCTGCTTGCTGTCTGAGCATCAACGCAGAGCAGCCCCGGGCTTCGCACCGCTAGCACCACTGTCCTCCTGCAAAATCCTATCCAGGCAAAAATAAAGCAACTTGAGCTGTGCATAAATCATGAGGAACATTTGTTACTTTGAGTAGTTGTGCTGCATTCATCTTCGGAACTTTTTTTTTCATTTGTCAACTCCCAGAGGCTTCTGGGTGTCAACCATACACGCCTACCCCGCCATCCACTTTGTGCTTATTATAGGCCTTTTGCAAAATAATATCCTCCGATGAACGCTGATAAATTCAGCATATGCCAGTGAATACAGGTATGTAAAAGCCTCTGAAAGTTCACATTTAAGTAAACATTTAACTCACAAATATATTATAGTGGTGACACCAATTACTTTTATCGTGGCTGTATGTATGATGTTTACAAAAACATTTCTGCGCCTCTAAAAAAATAAAATCATTTACAGGCTGTATGCATGTCGGCAATACGATAAGGCTAACTCTCTTGCTAATTACTGTGTATCTATGGTCTCCACCCTTTGCTTAGTTAGTGTATCATGCTACAGTACATTCCGGACTGTTTTGATGCAAGAATGATCTATTTCGGTATTACAACAAAAGGAGTACAATAATCGACCCAGATTCTACTGTCGGCCATAATTAAAAAAAGTTATGGTTCAACTAAGGTAAGTCATTTAAAACTCAGTAATTTGTCTAATTACATTTTCAAATCATTGATTGTCCAGCTCTGCAAAACACTTCAGAGTTTGTAAGGTGTTGGTAAAGTGCTATATCGGTTTTGCTCATTTAACATTTAGATCTTTTTTCTTATATAGGGGAAATGTGCCATTTTATCAAGTTACAAATCCAACCAGGATTTGTGTGCTGTAAGGCATGATTAATGTGGTATTTTAAGGATAGTGTCCAGCCTCTAGCATCTGTGTGTGTGTAGGTATGTATGTGTTGTACTGTAGGTAGTTAGGTATGGGTGGATGGATAAATGGATCTATCTATCTATCTATCTATCTATCTATCTATCTATCTATCTATCTATCTATCTATCTATCTATCTATCTATCTATCTATCTATCTATCTATCTATCTATCTATCTATCTATCTATCTATCTATCTATCTATCTATCTATCTATCTATCTACTTTTCCTGTTTCGTAGAGGTGGTGGCAGTGGTGGGCGCTTTTTTTTTCTTTTTGTAATCTGTCGCTATAACTAGAAAATGTTTTCGACCACTGATGTAAAATATTTTTTCTTTAATTATTTCTAAGTTGTCACTGTAAATTTTAGATTGCTGTATCCTAAGCATGCAACATGTTAGATTGTTCAACCTCTTTAAAGTCATGCTCCTGCACGCTCAAAACGAATATACAGCCTCAGAGTGAATTCAGATAAAATCTAAATGGACTCATTTGTAGCTGCATGCGACAAACACAACTTGACAAGCAGGGAAGTGGCTCGCTGGGTGTTTCAATGTGTATTGTGAGCCTCACTTTAGGAAGGTATCTATTAACACCAATTGTAGTCTCACTGCTTTACAAGTTGTCTCCAGCTGTTCGCACCCTGCCACCTCAATTCAGGGTTGTGACACAAACGTCTTTAATGCATTGTTGTCTGGGGAAGACTCAGCATTCTACGTATACTCACAGCACCAATAGCTCTCAATTTATCAAAGGAAGATCAAATGACGTATACCCCCCCCCACACACACACACACACTCCCCAAATGCTCTCTTTACCCCAAGAAGTAGTGCGGTAAAAGAGTAGTTTCTTCTAAACAAGGACACATGACTAATGGTAGTCCAAGTGGCAATCATGGCTTCTGGTTTTGTTTGCAGCAGGCCTTAAGTTTAGTCATCTTTCAGCCACCAAATTCTCTAACGGAGCAAGTGCAGCTCATTGAATGCAAAAAAATGAGTGAAAATCGGCACCAGGAATAATGGCATGGACACTAATACTTGGCACAAACATGACAACATTCATGTTTTAGACCAGAAAAGTAGATCATACATTTGCATTTTCCTTTTTTGCCATCACAATGTTATTTCTAGTGTAAAAGTGCAATATGTTTGATCTATTCAGTGAGCACACTCCTCTGAACTGTAAGGGGAATTACCCACTCCTTACGGTATTGCAAATTTCGCCCCCAAAATATCGCTGTTTTCGTATTTGAGTGACTGAGCAAAAGAAAGCGCTGCAGACAGAGAAACAGCGAGTGTGGTTTCCTCTCCTCCACAAATGGCTGGGTGGCTGGCTGCTGCTGACAGGTGAGGATGCCTTTTATCAACAGGTGTGAGGAAGCCAATGAAGATATGAGGATAGATAGCGCAGGCAGGTGTGGGCGAGCAAGTAAGAAGGAGAATGAGAGGCAACCGCAGACAAGGAGTGTGCCCAACCACAGCCACATTCTCAACCTAAAAACATCCTTTCAACACACCTCTACCCCCCACACACACAGACACATAAATTGCAGGGAGACGGCTGCAGCTCCAGCTCCTCTGGCTAATGGAAGCCAAGTCTAAGGCTTCAAAACAAAGCAGTAAACAAGAGTCAATAATGACAACAAAAAAACACACACACAGTCTCCTCCTATCAGTAAATATGTGAACACACTTTGAGATAAACTTCAAAGTTGCAAAATTCATTATGCCCTCATACACTAATTATATTATAAAAAAAAAAAAAAGAAATGCATGTATTAAGAGCACATGCACATTATTTGACCATATCTTAAACAGCATTTTTGTTACACAGTCCTTCTCATCATTATTGGCACCGGTGAAGTTAATGGACATACTGTGTAATATCTTCTTTAAGAAATTGGACAAGTCAATAGAGAGCCTATTTTGGACACAAAGGGGCAAATGCAAAATCGCAATTTTAAACAAACAATGGAGGAAAAGAGAGAAAACATTCAAGCGTGCTGTCACCCTTTCCTGTAAATCAGTATTGAATCACATTGTGACTTACCTTGGGTGACTCACTAATGAGAAGCACATCTAATAAACTGTCTATCCCAGGTAACATGAATCAACTACGGCAATTTTGATATTAAAAAAAAAAAAAACTCGTGTTATCTCTTGCTCATTTGTTACAATGGTGAATACTAATACAATACAAAGGAAGTGTCTGAAGACACTTGGGCTGCACACAAAAAGTTTGTTTAGAGACTGTGCAACGAAGCTTACAAAAAAAAAAGATGATGGTGGAGGATTCATAATGCTCTGGGGCAGCTTTGCTACATCTGGCACTGGAGGCCTTGATTGTATCACAGGAATTATAAAATCAGAAAACTATCAAACATTTCAGAGCGAGGTGTCTTACCAAGTGTGTGAAAACTTGGTTCGAGTCTAAGAACATGGGTCCTCCAGCAAAACAAGAAGCCAAACCCACATCCAAAAGCATGCAGGAATGGGTGAAAAGGAAAGCGTGGACTGCTTTAAAATGCCCAGCAATGAGTATTGGTCACAACCTACCTAAAAATCTTTGGTATGAGCTGAAGTTGGGAAAAGAAATCTGCAAACATGAAGAAACTTGAAAATGTTGTCAAGAGTGGAGAAAAAAATACCATCTGAAAAATTGAAGAAGATTGTAGATGGCTACAAGATGCATTTGGAAACTGACAAAGGGTATTCAACCATATATAAAATAATTACTGTGCATGCTGAGTTTTTTTGTTTATTTGTTTATTAAATGGAAGTTGAAAAACAGTTTTCTTTGTTAAACTACTTTGAACTTCCAATTGAAAGACCCTGATGATATAAATGTGGTACACTTTCATTTTTTTATGAAGACATAGTAGAGATTATGAATAAAATGAAGGACTACCAATTATGGGGAACAGGACTGTAAACAGTATCTGGTGAAGAAGTACATGATCCATGAAGTGACTTGATATTGTGCCATATAAAAACATACTGTAATGGCATAAGTACAACATAATTATTTTTGCAACATGTTTTGCTTGAGTTGAACTGAATTTAGTTTTTGCTTAAAATGATCACGTGCCGCTTTGTCGGGTATACACACCTGGCTTCCTGAGAGCGGTATAAGACAAAATAGGCATATACTATAAAAAGAGCCAGATGAGACGTTGTGAGAACTCAACAGTAATAATACTTGCTGTTATCCATTGCTTGAAGGGTTATACAGTATAACTTCACCGCAAGGCTCTATGTTAACATTCATTATGGCTTACTTCCAAATATGCTAACATTAATTGAACTTAAAGGGGAAGTTACTATATGTGTTTTGGAAACAAAATGTGTAATTGCCATTTTTATGTTTAGGTTCACTTCAACTGGGAGTGGTCATAAAAGTAATAATAATAAATCATAAAAACCAATAACCCATTAACATGACATGCAAGACTATCTATTTAAAACACGGGAAATGTTTATAGTGCTGCATTGCAGCATAAGATTGAAAGAAAACTAATATAAATCCATTTCATTCACGATGAATATATTTTATTGACAAGCTCACATTATTGTTAATACACTGTCGAAATGTTGAGTTTTTTTAGTCACCAGGAAGCTATTGCCTTTGCACTGCTGGCAAGCAGCCATGGTTGCCTGAGTGCCTGAAGAAGAGCGCTGGACTTGTTTGCAAACTTCACTGAATCGAAATGGTATTTTCGTTGAAAGAAACCGGATGCCTGTGGTTGCCATTCAAAAGTCATCGTGGTTGACTCGCAATGCACGTACTGCTCACATAATGCTAATATTGACAAGGATGAAAGTGACCTTTGCAGCACAAAGTGAACGTTGACTCTCAA
Source organism: Hippichthys cyanospilos (assembly GCF_059441005.1). NCBI lineage: Eukaryota > Metazoa > Chordata > Actinopteri > Syngnathiformes > Syngnathidae > Hippichthys > Hippichthys cyanospilos. Next base: position 31,202,129 of record NC_142369.1, on the reverse strand, counting down.
AGGGACTGACATGTTTTTCGACTCAGCGTCGGCAGTATTTGGATCACCTTTGTGTGTGGGAGGGTTCTTTTTTTTTTTCTCTACACCAAAACAAGTGTTATGAAACAATGTGTCACAGGCACATGTAAAAGACTTCAGTCAAAAATGAGACACGGTCATAATTGTTGGTTGATCAAATCCATAACCTCTCTGTGGGAAGATGATCACTCTACCATTGAGCAATTCTGACCTATTTTCTGCAGTTGGATATGATACAGTGTATAAAAAAAATCTACATTTAGACAATCACATGACAAATGTAAAATAATCAAAATCAACATGATGGACCTCTTTAATTTTAAGCGGCAGAATGGATGTGCCAAGTAAAACCTCCAGTTGGCTCGAACAGATGAGCATCTTTGCTGTTGTGATGAGTCATCATTGGCTTCAGTCCAGACATGAAGTACTATGTCCACCCCCAAAGAAAGGTCTATCTCTCAGAGTGCAGGTACTAGTACAGAGGGCTAAATGCTTGGGTCAGAAAACTGGAAAAGGAAGATAATCCAGGTTAAAGAGGGTCATAGTGTTGATGGAGATTTCACATGGGGACTTGGGTTTTTATGTCCAGCATCTTCATTAATAGACTGCACCTGGCCAAGACCAATCCTTGGGGATCTCTCTCACGGTCACCACTAACATGCATTGCCAGCCAGGCCCTTAAATCTGTCGCTAACCATGCATGCATCCTTCCCCCTGTTTGACTGTATCTTTCATTCAGTTTCAAACTGAAAGCCACAATATTTAACCCACACAGACAGGAACAGGATGAGATAGCATTAGACAAATAACAAGAGACAAAGCTGTGCAACAAGAGAAAAGTTTTTTACAGTGGAAAAAAAAATCTCTCAACACATCTCTATAGGTTTTACTTGTGTGTTTACTTGCTGAGTGCAAGTCACAGTGTAAATGTCCGGACGGGTGAATTGTTCTTTTTTGTCTGTAATGTTTTCCTACACAGTGGGCTCCTGGTTTATGAGATTAATCCGCTCCGCGGTTGGGATCGTAACGTGAATTTGCCGTATAACGGGCAACCCAAACCTTGGTTAATTAGCTAATGCGTGTAAAATCCCAGGTAAAAACATCAAAATTGTATATACGTATTAAAAATTGGTATCAAAATAGTATACTAAGTTCTACGTATATATAATATACATGTATACTATTAAATAACATCATAAATAAAGAATATATAAAGGATGTATTCACCTTTGAGCGACGTGACGAGCTTCTTATGACCATATTCCTTAGTGAGGGCTTAGGCAAGGCTAACTTAGCCTTCTTCATATTTCTTGATTATCTCCAGCTTCGTTTCCATATAAATCATCTTCTCTCTTTAACATAACTAGCAATCTTGGGACCCATGGCTAACCAATTAACGTTTGAATTAGGCACTACAATGCACATTAAATACCATATTGAAAGCACTTTCAAACGAGATCAAGTCTTTAGGGCAGACATCTTCATGACCCCATGACGCCGATCAATAGTAGACCAGTATCTTGGGGAGTCGTGACGCCGACGAATAGCAGACCAGCAATGTGGTGACGTAAGTAGTTCCGCGTGTACTGTAGACGTATGAGCGCACACTGACTGCCATGCTTGATGCGTTGTAAGGCAAAAGAAATGGCGTAAAAAGGGGACAAAAAAACGTCGCGGCAGGGACGTCGTAAACCAGCCGTCCAACTTTGCACAAGTTGAATTGGATGTAACGAAGCATTTGCCCCCATATGCGCTGTTGTGGGATGGACTGTACGAAATCTCAGACAATGGTAACGTCGTCCCTCATTTGCATTAAAATCAAGATATTCAAAGCCCATGCCGAGCTTGACGCTACGCAAGTAGAGCAAAGTGTGTTCATACGGATGATGTCATTGCGACATGGGCTTTGCCGTCTAATTTTGTTATTCACCAATAATGAGGTTAGGTTTCACACAGGAAACGATATACTTTAAAATACTCACCAAGAAGAAGTCATTACATCATATCTAATTGGCGCCATGTGCTAACAGCTGAGCTGTAAATAAAGTACATTTAAAAACAAATACAAGACTGTTTGTTTGTAATGCAACAGGGACCAAAGATGAATATCTGGTAATGGCCCAGATGGCGACGCACGCCCATTGAGAATCTCTTCAGGGCGATGGAAAGATTTTACCTGCCCTCAGCAGAGCACAATGATGTTAGATGCTAATGCTAATGTGACTGTTCTTCTCTATGTCACTGAAGAGACCAGCGAGCTATCCAGCACAAGCATGGGAACTGGTCACTTCGGCTTGTAAGTTGCAGTGCTGATCTTCACATTGCTTGTAAAAGCAAAAAAAAATGTGTATTGTAACGTTCATTTTAGGCACGAGAAAGCCTGAGAAGGAGGACTGAGTCACTTGATCACTAGCCTGAGTTGTCGCTGACAGCAGCTTGGGGTGACGAGCTTGTTAACTTTTTTTTTTCTTTCAATAGAAGAAATGATCGGACAGAACCGCAACTGAATAAATCCTCTAACACACGCAAGGGCATTATGGTATTATAGAAAGCAGACTAATGGGTTTGGTACATTTTTTTTTTCAATGCTTCACAGAATCATCTTGCAGGCCGGATGAAACCTCCTCATTAAACCTTGTGTTTGACACCCATGCTTTAAATTTGTAATATGAATGTAGTTTGTTTGTTAGCCTTGAGATGGCACTGGTGTATTGGTGTTGGGTGCAGAGAACTTTGCTTAAGTCATTTTATTTGTACATGTTTATTTTACATTGCCAGCGATCTAGCCATTATTTACAAATCTGCAGGAGCAATAATATTTATTTTTGGGATAAGTATGAGTATCTAAGTTTACTTCCATTGTGTTGTGTCTGGAGGTTTCAGCAAGTTGATTGAAAATTGTAAACGTTACAAGATATTTTGCGACGTGTTCGTGATTCAAGCTAAATTTCTTAAGGCTTCGATGTATTGTTTGCTGTCATTTTACCCCATCTTGCAAGGCACTTTTCCCTTTGAAATCACAAAGTATACTGAACTGAACTTAACAAATCAGTTTAAAATTCTTCATATGATTGTACAGTATCTTACATTCTAAACATCAACTGTGACTGATATATAGTGGAGTTTAGCCATATTTAAACGTGATGTGCTGTGAGGAGAATTATATAATTGGCATTCCAGTAGGATTGTTTTCTGCCACACCCTATGTGCTACATAGAGTTTGTTTACACCCTTGAGCCTTACAACTCGGTAATTTGTAACAGCCAGCCAGGGCAGCCGTGGCATGATGCAGCTGCTTTGTTCGCTACCTTGCTTCAATTTGGATTATTGTTGCTGGTAGCATTACCACGTTTAAGGGTGACAGCTTACAATTTGTAAAAGTACTAACAAATTTGCTTGATAGCATCCGTGCACAACAAAATGAATTGTCTTTGAGCAGACTGAGAAACTCACACAATCATACACATGCTGAGAATTGAGGCTGCACCCAAAACACACGAGTCCCCCAAACACAGTCAGGCTCATATTTCATGCCTCGTGGTCTCCTAAATATATATCGAAATACACATCAGGCTGTGTGTCACTACTGTTTACAGGAAAGTGATTTATGGGGCTTTTTGCACTGAATGGGAAAGGGTTTAAGAGAGGTCAAATAAATAAGGCTTTCAAATGAGCACGACCGCTAAAAAAAAAAAAAATCAACAATTCATATGCTTATTAATATTTTATATCCATTTCTTATTGGATAAACGTTTTGTGGATTGTTGGATGCAGAAAGAAAATTGACATAAGTGCCAGTCATAGCATACACGCTGTCATATAAGGCAACTTAAAGATGCTCAGATGCATCATGTATCCTGTTTTTACACAACATGCGTTGTGCTGGATCTCATAAAGAACAACTGGTCCGACCTGTATATGACTTATTTTCGTTTCAGTGTAAATGCATGTACATTTCTACGGGGATTGTTGCACATGTGGACATTTTACAAGTCCTTTGCTCTGTATTGTCAAAACATCATGACATTTTGAGTGAATGTGTCACTAGGTGTAGGCATGGTGGCATATTGTCTGAAAGATAAAGGAGTGAGATTAAAATCTTGAAAAAAAAAAAAACTCAGTTCATCTCATCATAGCAAAGCGTGTTTGCTTTTCACATGAGAGATTGTAACCTGAGCCCTTTCTGTGAGTCTAAAGACATATCTAGCCAAAATCTCCGTTCTTAGTTTTTGTTGAAAGTCCAGTGACACCACAGCCATAGGTCGCAAATTTACAGAGCAGGCATTGTGTGCGCAAAAAATTACACATGCACTGTATATTAACACACATGAGTAAACAGTAATGTCAGTAATGCCTTTTTTTTAAACAAAAGCTATTGTAAAGCTATAAGCTAATAAAGCGCTTTGAGTACCCAAGGTAGAAAAGCGCTATTTAAGTGAAAGTCCATTTACCATATTGACCATGCTAGTAGAATCATATTAGAAAAGCTGTACTATAAAAAGATGTAAAAATTAATTTACTACATCGAAGTATCAATTTATAATCCCGACAATCTACTAGTGGAATCTGTAATATGGCCTTGTTGTTTTTCATTATCACGTCATATAATTTGAAGGCTATTGAAGGTAGTTACAAACCACACCTTTAAAACTTTACCAACAATTTGAATTTCAATCACGGGTTTGATGCAGGTCAGCTAGTGAGCAGAGCAATTTGAGCCACATGTGCATTGCTTCAAGTACAAACCACATGAAAGAGAGAAAACTGAGGGTGACAGAGGGAGCAGGTCACCAATTCAATCCAGATATGTCCACATTTAAATAATCAGCGGAAGATGGCCTGGGCTCAAGTGCCAGGCGACCACCCAATAAGCACCTTGTAGTCTCACTAAAGATGAATGAGCTGCTGAGGTTTGATGCAGCGCTTAAGGATAGATCCAGTTTCCTTGTTACACTGAAACTTACTTTTAATCTTTACTATGACTGGTGTTTTAGCCACTGCATAATACAAGAATGCAAACAAAGCTGAGGTACATCAGGGGAAATAAATGACCAAAATAAAATTAGTGGTTGCACTTTCTTTGTTTTCTTACAGTCTCAGCAAGTCAAGGCAGGGAAGACTGGAATGAAACCGGACCAACTGGCATCAGGCCTATGCCAACAACTACTGTACCTCATGCAGCTGCGGACAGACGCTTCAAAGATTTAGATTGCGTTCCAAGTTAAAAACATAGCTCAACTCACAGACAAGGTGTTTGTCAGTAGAGGATTGGGAATGATTTTGAAGGAATTCTTCAATTGAGTGGAAAGTTTTTCTACTGAACTTTACTAATTCCATCCGCTTCATCCACAACTTCTCCTCTTCCCCCACACATAGAAACAGCAGGAAAATCCCTTTGTGGCCAGGCATTCCTTTTTAACATGATATGCTTGTGAATCACCCCCAGAGCTGCCTTGCTGCTCCACTAATGAACAGAGAGCCCACAGACTTAGCTGTCCATTGCTTTCTATGCTGCCTGGTCGCATCGGAAAACAGGATCCAGCTGCCCAGCGCCCTGTCATTACAGCACAAGACAAAAAAAAAAAAATCTCCCAGAACACCCACTGTTTGCCCTTGGACCCATTTCACCCATAACCACATCTCATGGCCACTTGTATGCATCCCCTGGACTGGACGTTACCGTGCCTTCATCTCCAGCTCTTGCAACCCCACTAAATCACATCTGAAGACAAAGGAATATTAGCTTTGATTTCTTCTTGATGGATGAGCCGTTTACTTCTACTAAATACATTCATCGGAAGGTGGACTACGTTATATTCGCCGACTTAAGAAAAAAAAAAAAAAAAAATATATATATATATATATATATATATATATATATATATATATATATATATATATATATATATATATATATATATATATATACACTCCATTACTAAAAAAAAAAATAAAAAAAAAAAAACTTTTTTTTTCTCCCAGTGAAGATTCATTTTAAGGAGCTATCTTTGATATCATAGTGATCAGTGATGCCAATACACTAAAATGTATTAAATTGCTATTTCCTCTTTCGCACTTATATCATCAACCAAGGTTTAGTGATATTATAGTTTAGTCAACACTATGAATGAAGATGTACATTTGGGCTGTGTCACTCAGATGTTTAGATTTGTCCAACTACAGTGAGGGACAGAGTCTGACTCTGCTTACTTAGGCTTGCACTACTCATCACTTCTTCTTTCAGACAGGGAAGAGTAAAATGACCCATGCAGGAGAGACACAATTACCGAGCAGTAACTTTGGGATGACATTTTTTTTCTTGCTTTTTTAGCTCAATTTTTTTTCATGTAGCACAATCTTATGCGCTCAGCATTCAACCACCTGGTGTAAAGACCTCTTGAGCCTCACCTCTGCAGAGTTGCACGCGTTGAAAATTGAAGCTGAGCCATTTCCTAAATGCTTCATGTTAAAAAAAAAAGTGGTTTAGGTGTGAGTATAGTGCTTCTATATATATAGTGCTTATATGTATAGTGTGTTTGCCAAATTGCCGCAGTGAGGTACATGCAGTTGACGGCTGCGGGAGTACAGTATACAGAACCTTTAAATCAGGAAATTAAACATAGCAATGAAAAGCATAATAGTATATAAGAGTATGCACATTGAATGTGAACGTTACAATAACCTCCCTAATATTTCAGATTTAAGAGACTATCACCTTTTCCACTCCTTTGGAAGCCACTTGTTTGTGACTCAGGCTTACAGGGTCCTCTCTCCTGTCCAGGAGGAGACCTGAACAGGAGAGGTAGTATAGAAAATGGATTGATGGCTATTATAAATACACCATACTATCAATGGATTTCAGACCCAATATTAATAACATTATCACAAGTTAACAGTGGAACTAACTGACTTAACTCTAAAATATGGAAGAAACCTATGTTAAAATGTATCCCAAAAGTGTGAGATGATGTTGAAGTTGGGGTATTCAAGTTATTCCTTGCCGTATTCATCGAACCATGTTTTTATGGACATTGCTTTGTACAATGAGACACAGTCATGCCAGTTGGGTGCACAGAATGGAGGATGAAGAATAGACATTTAAGAATAGCATGTCAATGCATGATATGCTATGGCATGGGAGATAGCCCACCAGCTCAGATAGGCACCACTGACATTTGGCCAGGCAGACAAAACAGCACACACGTACACTCACGTGCAAGTACACATGCCCCTCTGATACCAGCATCAGGGTAGAGAGAGTATCTAAGGCGCTGATTGAAAAATAAATAGCACTCAGGCATCAGGGCTTGTCACTCATTGGCAAACCAGATCACCTGTTTGAGAAGTTCGGGAGTGCTGTGTTGGGATGTTTAAGTGTTTGAGTCTGCTTCATATTTTTCTAAACATATAACAGTTAAATTTACAATCAGGTCTCTTCTCTGGCAGCTCCACCCTCCTTATCCTTTTACCGATATAAACTACTCACTAGCTCTCCTCTTAATGTGACCAAACCATCTAAGTCTTCTCTATCAAACATTGTGTCTAAAATATCTAACCTTTTGTTCTCCTTCTGATTGTGCATATTTGCCACTCCAGATTTCCGTACGCAGTTTCTCTCTGGATTTCCTGTCTATGGCTTTTTGGAACAGGAGATTGACAGGCGGATCGGTGCCGGGTCTGCTGTGCTGCGGACTCTGTACCTCTCTGTCATGGTGAAGAGAGAGCTGAGTCAAAAGGCAAAACTCCATTTACCGCTCAATCACGTTTCTGCTCTCACCTATGGTCACGAGCTGTGGGTCGGGACTGAAAGAATGAGATCCCGGCTAAAAGTGAGTTTCCTCTGCAGGATTTCTGGGCTCTACCTTAAAGGTAGGGTGAGAAGCTCAGTCATCCGGGAAGAGTGTTGAGGTAGTTTGGGCATTTTATTCGGATGCCTCCCAGACACCTTCCTTGTGAGGTGTTGCGGGTATGTCCCACCTGGCAAGGCCCCAGGGATAACCCAGGACACACTGGAGAGACTATGTCTCTCGACTGGCCTGGGAATCCTCCAGGAGGAGCTGGACAAAGTGGCTGGGGAGCGAGAAGTCTGGGCTTCCCTCCTGAGGCCGTTGCCCCACGACTCGACCTCAGATAAAACGGTAAGAAATGCATGCATGGCTTTTTGTAGGTTTCCAAAACCACAATGCAGATCATTTTTAAGCTCTTTACTTTTCAATCAACACCTCAATGCAATTAATGCTACTGTGCCACTCTTTTTTGGCCTGAAACCAAGCAGCTGCTCATAAATAAAGTGGTCCCTTGACCTACGAGTCCCTGTAAAATGAAAATTTGAATGTGATATTCAGTACCTCATGAGTGTTGACAAGACTGCTGAATCCGAAAGAGTTAAAAAAAAAATCACAAAGTTTTTTTAAAATAAGGCTTCAAAATGGTAAAAAAAAAAATTGAGATGTCCTCTCCGGTTGGTGGAAATATACATTTCCCATTCATGTGTTTATTGCTGTCTGTCTTATTTGTTGATGTCTTTCTGTGTAATTGCGTGTATGTGAATGTAAGTGTGTGTGGTTTGCATGTTTGTGGCTCTTTGCGTGTCTGTGTTGGTGTGCATGTGAATGCAAATGTGTGATTGACTTGGCTTTAAACAGACTACCTTGCTGCCAGTGTTTAGACACAAATGAGGAACCATCAAACATTGAGTAGATGATAACAAATCTCCTTCCACACAATAAAGAACTACATATGTAGCAGACGGCTTTGTTTAGTTTTTTTTAGTTTTTCTGTAGCCGTAAACGTTTTATGTATACATGATCATACTCCGCTGGAGAATGCCATGGTTTGGCACTCCCAAGTACAGGACTTGTGAGCTTTTGTTGTGGTCACTGATTTTTAAGATGATTTTTGAGGAGGCCAGGGGCATGTGAAAAATATTTGTAGCCAAAAAGAAAGGCCAATTGGTATTAATGGTGCGGCATGCACTTGAGGCCACAGGAAGTGTATGTGCATGTGTGTGTATGCGTGTGCGTATGTGTATAAGGGACTGTGTTTGCTTTGAGTCAGTCAGACACACTTGTTTCCCAGAAGGATGGATCTAAAGGGGGCCACAGGGCAGGCAGCAGACAGATTCATCAGGTTCGTCAGCTCAGGGTGTCCAGTATCCCAGAGTGCAGTGCAGCTGCCAGGTCTGCAGTGGTCGGCCATGATGGACTCCAGGTGGACTGGACAGGACCCTCAGTTTGAGGCCCACTCCAAATGCTTACCTGTATTAGTCCGCAGTGCTTGCTATGTAATGCGTGAAGTTCATTGAGTCTCTGTATAAGTACAGTGGGCGCTGCAAATAAGTTGCATTCTTTCTTAGTGCATAGGATAAGGAATGGTAAGCATTGTGAGATGTTGATTGATCAAATGTATTAAATATGTCCATATAAATATTGCAAAGAATGCAAATATAAATTGCAAAATATCACAAGTCTATTTCCGTATAATATCCATTTTTTTTTTTTCAATAGCAGACAATGGATTGTGCCAACACATTGCAAAATGTGCTGTCTGAATGAGGCAGGACTGATTGGCCCTGGAGAAAATTGTAATTATCTGAAGATAAGCTGTCTGATAATGTCCAGCTAAGTAAAAATATATTCAATAAATAATGGGTAAATACAATTGGCTTGTCAAATGGACACTTGATCTTTTTCTCTGTAGGTTGTTAACTACTACTGATGTTTTCTTGTCACTACACTTATTCTGCTGTTATCCTGCTAATAAATGCAATGCATATGGTTGTTAAACTATTGTATGCTCATAATTGGACTTGAAGTGGAATGTTTCACTTAAGTATGTGTCTCACACATTACTAAAAAGAGCAAAATCTTCTCTATAGTAAGTAGGTGCGTTGTGGTGCATGTTTTAATTTTATGTATAATCCCCCATGTTCTTAATCATAAATTCTACTGTAGTGAAAATAAAGACAGGGTCTGACGTCCAGAGTCAACCCGCAATACTCAGATGGACTATAAATCCGATGAAAGAGCTCTGACTTGACCCTGTGAACCCGTGACCAAAAACACATTGGTCATTTCTTCGCAGGCATGTCCACTTTATGCCTTGCTTTTCGAGGAAGGATTATTCAGAGCAGAAACATTTCTGTTGTGGGCAATAGTAATCTAGAAGAATTCACAAAAGAACACCCAATGAATTTATGCAAATTCCATGTTTAATACAATAGTGATTAGATTTCCCTGATCTCATGGACCCTTCATTACACACTTCAGATTTTAGCAATTTGACTGCTAAAACATTTTTCTAATCCTATTCATAATGTTTGATAAATGACTGAGGAAAACCAGCTCATAATGGATTTCTGTCTGTCTTTCCTCTTACTTCAGGACGCTTGTTAAAGTCTGAAATCTGTGACAAGTTTGATTTAGAGCTGTTTGGAATGAAACGGCGCAAGCTCCTCTTGGCAATCCATCAAATCATCCTGAAGCCTGCTATTTTTTTTTTTTTAGCTGACATGCATTGTGGAGGAATATTGCAAAACCTATAAATACACATACTTTACCTAGTAGACAACTTACACTTACAGTACTGAGGTACAAAGATGAAAGGTGCTTTTGTTAATTTACTGGTGGCTTTGTGCACGCAACCAGGCAGACCACCAACAGGTGTCAAAGTAATTCAGTCAGAAAAGGTCTGATTTATGTCAATGAATTACAGTCCAAAAGTTGATTTTTTTCTTGTTTCAGACATTCGTCAATGTTGCACAGACAAATCACTAACAGTTGACAATTCTGGGGAATACCTTTGTACATTTAATAATAGCGTGGGATCGTCAAGAAATGAATTCCATTTCTTGTTTGCGCTTAGACTCTCCATGGTGATAATTACAAAGACAAAGTTGTTTTTGCTTATTTATTCAGAGGTTGGGGTGATGACATTTTAATATTTAACATCTTGAACTGAAAAAAAATGTCACAGAAAACATTGTTAATGGTAGATATGGACTCTCCAGGTAAAGTGCAAGACCATGTACAGGATGCCCAACTTCCTGCTCCTCCCTTCATGGTTGCTGAGTGTTTTCTTGTAAGGGCAGTTTGTGCTAATGATTGTCATATTTCTCTGTGTACAAAACCGAAGACGGCGTTTGACTTTTTTTTTTTTTTTTTTTAATTATCCTTCCACATTAGTTTAATGATAAAAACAATCCATAAAACACATTGGCTGAAACAGATTGCAGCTCAGTGTTTGGATCTGACACGCAGTGAATTACCTGACTTGCCTACAACAACATAAGACAGTGTTGTGTAAACATCGGGAAAACAATTCAGAACATCTGAGGTGAAAGTCACTTAAATAATCATATGAAAACAAATCTGCGCATTATTGAATTTTTTATTGCATGTAACATCACGACCTTTAAATATGATGACAAATGTGCACGGGTTAACTACAAACATTCTTGTAAATGTGACTTATGTGTCTAATTTGTGTTTTCAATCCCTTAAGAAACCAGATGAGGACAAAAGTGCCTACGGAGTCTCGTGCAAGTAACCTCAATGATATCTGTTGCGTCAATTTCTTTCTAGTGCGTGAGTCTGTGACAGGCAGATTCCTGGCTTTTAAAGAGTGCTGCCACAGAGGATTTATGACTTACACTACACCAATGAATGAACCTGTTAATGCAGACGCTGCACCCATTTATGACAAGAACAATCACAGCAATATTCTCTCCGATCACCTTAAATGGCCCATTCCAAACATTCCACAGAGGAATATGAATGATATTTGTCACATTTCTGACTAAATATTAGTTTTATAGTATGGATATTTCTAAATGAAATGTCTTGTTTACTGAAGCCGACCTCTTGCTGTGTGGCTGCCTCGGCTTCTTCATGACGTTGTTCATTGCTGACTAGCCATTAAACATCCATCCATCAATCCATCCATCCATCCATCCATCCCTCCATCCATCCATCCATCCATCCATCCATCCATCCATCCATCCATCATCTTGACCACTTACCCTCACAAGGGTCGCTGTGTGCCAGAGACTACTACAGCAGAGTGAATGAAGGAGCTAAAACAGCCGTTTTACTAACATTAAAATGCAAAACGGTGTTAAGAAGCCACAATCACTAAGAACTGTTCCTCCTATTAAATCTGTGGACAACCGGTATTTCTAACATCAATTCCGCCCGCAGGTAAATTATTTACTACTGGCGTTCAGAAGTGTGCTCCCAAACACACGTTTGCCATTTTGGCATTTTCTATAGTAAAACTGGAACTAATAAATGGAATGTTGCTGTTTACTTGGCAGACTCAGTGCAAAATCTCTACTCCTCAACTCTGGACCCAGAATGAAACTAAAATATGTAGATAAGGTTGGCGTGTATATACTCTTGCACGGGTGGTCTGAGACCTTGCTATATTGTCGTCAGGCCTCGAGCAAGTCATGTTTATCTGTTCGGGTGGGGCCAGTTGCTGGGAGCACAAAATAAGCAAAGAATACTTAGAAATGCATCAATGAAAGAGAATGAGAAATCAACATGAAAATCTCCAAAAAATCTCCAAAAGCTGAGCTCCCATGATAGGGTCTCTAAGGGAATTGAAAACACAAACAAAGAGTAAAATGTTGAGAAAAAAACTACCTAAATACATTACACCAAATACTATCTAATACATGAATCATACTTGTGACAAAATATATTTGATGTTCACTCTCATCCTTGGTAAAAGATACAAAAGTGATAACAGCGCACTTGATCAGTTTTCAATTTCTCCTCAATTTAGTTGTGTATATTACTCTCCTTTAGATTTCTAAAGGTGGTGGCTCACTGTCACAACCATTCACAACTAATGAACGATGACAGGTAGATCAGAAATGTCTAAGAATAATGAATCATAATTCAGAGGAATATTTCTTGATTAAAAACCATTTATGTCCATTGACTACTGTTGGATTTTGTTTTCTTCAAATGGCAAAGTCCTAAACTAAACTACCAGCAGTACATGTCAATTTAAAAAGTGAAAGCGCTAGCATGATCAACCATGCTAGTGCATTACATCCGCACCATAACAATCACATAGTCATAATGTACAGTAATGGCACATATTGTGCTATACATGGCACAATGTTTACCAGATCATGGTTGCCAGCTTCTGGGCCGTTGTTGCAAGAAATCGTCAACGGCACTTATGCTCGATCCAAAGGGTACAGTCGAATCTTAGATCCGTGTCTGTCCTACAGTCCAGGTTTGTGTTCCAAAACAGGTCCAGATTTGATTCAAGATCATCATCATTTATTTGGCAACGTGCCATGAGATTTTTCTCATGTAAAATAAAGATTGGTAAATAATGCTCTTGGGCAGCCTACTCAAGAGCACAAAGAGGGATAAAAAAGGGAAACGAAACTGTTAGCTGGTCCCATTGACAGCTTTAGGTGGAATTATGGAAAATTGCCTCACATTGTTATATTTGTATTGGCTTTTGTTGAAGCTACGCTACACAGAGGGAAGTGACATAACTGTCTCTTGTTAGTTACTGTCATGCGTTACATAAACCTAATCATGTCAAATTACCGACTAGACTTCACCTTTCTTAATGATGGCCAACTTCTGTTCACTTTTTATTTGTTAGGTGTTAGACAGTCTTATGCAATTATGCATGAAAAGTCCTACGCTCAGTCATGAGCTGTTCTATTGTTCAAACCACAATAAAAAGCAACTGCAAACTACTTGACTGTTTCAGTATTTCAGTGCTAACTGGAAGTGTGTGCGTTTGCCCCAAAGCATTAACTCCGCTGTCAGTAAATCACTCTTGGGTTTTATGGGTGGACTGTTCAACCTGACTAAACATGTTTAACAAGAGTTGAAGCTTATTCATGCTCGTATTTATCGCATTGGTGCGATTCTCTGTTATTGGTACATGGCCAAAATTTAAAAGCCAAAAAAAAAATGGCATATTCAATTCCTTTTGAACGTAAGCAGATCACATGCAAAACATGAAAACATTCTATGTGAAGTGTTTGGACCACAGCAACATTGTTGGTGCCTAACAAAAAGGCAGGACGATACCATGCCCTTTGTTCTGTTGAGGGAAGTAGCTCAATTACAGTAACTAGCATTTGGGAATATTTATACAGGAATAGAATACAGTATAAATAGAATAGTCACATTCCATCTCGAATAACACATAACTCAAATATAACCCTTGAATTTCCCCTCAGTGGATCAAGAGAGCAAATGGCGGTGCCACAAATAGGGAAGTGAAATGGGCACAAGAAAAAAACAATATCAACTCAGAATTTCATATACACCCGGCAAAATATGAAAGCTATTGACCCAAGGCATCCAAGAACTGATTCAATAGTAATGCACAACAGGGTAGAAATGTTAGTGAGCAGCGTTTTCCAACCAGGAGTACTACCCCTCACGGTATATCAGCATTTTGCGAAGGGTATTTAAGAGCTTATTGCCTCGATCAATGAACTGTAATACAACCGTATTAAAATCACAAAAGCCATGTGTCAGCTTAAGTGTCTCATTAAAGCTCAGATAACTGACGAGACAGTAAAACTGCTATATTGGGTTTATTTATTATGTTTACTCCTTTTTAGAATTTTGTTTGTGTTTCTTAAAAGTTCAAATAGTTGTTTTTTTTATGTGATTATGTCGTAACTCTTGAAAAACCTTTACGTAACCCTTGGTACAAAGTTTATTCCTTATTCTGATTAATCTTTTTGAATTTATATTACCTTGCTTTATTTTTAAAACAAACTTTTACTTTTATGTATGATTTAAAAAGGCAATCCCTAAAAATCAAATTTTCAAGATAAGTCAAGTCATTTTTATTTAATACTCTAATTTCCCAAATATAGGCTGCACTATTTTTCCCCGAAACTTAAGTCCAAAACTATAAGTGTGTCTTATAAACGGTAACTTGAAGATTAGATTTTTTTTACGACAACATTTGAGGAAGATTGCATCCGTCAGCCACATAAGCAGATTCATGTTGTACAGGTGTGCATTTCGATATTGGAAGTATTCTTACTTATGGTAATTACGGTAATGGGAAGAGCTAGATTAGAAGCAGTCAGTTGGCCTCAAGTTGGCCAGGGCAACCAACGTCGGCGAACACAAGCAGCTTGTTAGCTGCAAATACTATACCGCATTATTATATTACCCTACTGCAGGCACCATACCTGCAATAGATATATTACTTACAAATATAAATACGAAAAAATATGATGAAATTACAAAGATGAGAATTACTCTCTCTTACTAAAGTTCCTACATTACTACCAAACTGTCGGTGTGTCCTATGCAATGTGAAATAGATAATACCAGACTTTTGACCCTAAAATTAAGAGGGGTTGAACCTCAACCATCAAATTCAGAAAAGGATTTCAATGTTTTATTATATAATACAAAAAGTAACAAATATAGCATACTCGTCTCTTTTTTAATTGAATTAATAGGATTCATTCTCTCTTTTGGCTGGGTAATAACACTAGAATTTCTGTTTGTGTGTGTGTGTGTGTCTTCAGAAACAATGAAAACAATGCCGACAAAATTGAAATTTATTTTTTATTGGTAATAATTGCTGCTCAGTGCAATAATTCTTCAAAATTTGATTTCTATATCCTTCCATTCATCCATTTTCTAGAGCCGCTTATCCTCACAAAGGTCGCAGGCTATCCCAGCTCATTTCAGACAGGAGGCGGGGGACAACCTGAACTGGTTGCCAGTCAATCACAGGGCACACAGAGGCGAACAACCATTCACACACCCAATCACACCTAAGGACATTTTAGTGTGTCCAGGTCACCATGCATGTTTTTGGAGTGTGGGAGGAAGCCGGAGTGCCCGAAGAGAACCCACATGGGCTCGGGGAGAACTCCACACAGGAAGGCCGGAGACGGCTGGATTTGACCTCAGGTCCCGTTAACTGTGAGGTGGATGCGCTATTCTCCGCGCCACCGAGCCGCCCTTGATTTATACAGTATTTTAATATTAATTTATCTCAAATGTTTTTTATTAATTTGTACATTTTTTGAAAGAAATCATTTTAAATTGAAAAAAGAACTGGAAAGTTTCACGTAAGATGGAAATTGTGAAAGTTCTTGAGTCACTCTACATTTTGTAGTGTGCACTCATTTTATTTGAGTTCATAAAGTTCTGTAAACATTCAATTTCACTTCATTTTACACACGTGTCTGACATTTCATCTGGGGTGTTTTTTTTTTTTTTCTCACCATAAATCCACCAGCATATTTGCATGCAATCATCCAAAGCAGCTGGGCAAACAAAAATCATTCGTAAATATAATTTCTGATTAAACATTAGGCGCAAACACCGAGAGGAGCAATGAACACGATTTGCAAGCAGCCGGTTTAACATCCCCGTACCCGTAATACCCTTTCTTATGCTTGTACAACGCGCATATCATATGTCTCTCTTTTTTAAATATATTTCCTTTTGTAGGTTGAAGCACTCAAAAAGGCACACCAGCCAGCAGGTTGGCCTCTGGCAGCTGTCCAAAAGTCATGAGTCACATCTCACAGACAGCAGATGGTGCGATAACTCAGCTCCTTGTTAACTTTGGCAAGGAGCAAAATCTCTTGCTGGAACCCATCCCACTCAACCATCCATGTTCCTCCTACCATGCGTCCAACAACAGTGGTATATCATAAAAATTGAGTCATAAATTGCGGGAAATAATTTTCACTCGCTTTGGCAGTAGTATGCGCAGAGGTTATTTTTAGACTGCTTGAGTGTCCCTATCCTATATGACAAAGCCATGTGGAGCTCATCAAAAAGGCCAATTTGCCTATCTCCTTTTGCCGAAATTTATGAAAGCAGCAAACGTTATGACCATTTGCGCAATCTAAAGGGATTAAAAGGATCGCATGCAGAACTCATTACGGAAAACTATAAACACAATAACGGATACTAACGCGTCAGTCAAAATTGAGCATTTGAAATAGGATTTGCGTGAGGCTTAACAAAAAGGAAAGTGAAGAAAACAGTTCCCCTCCTCTGCAGGACAGACATATCGGTTGGTGTGGATAACCATTGTGCTGCAGGCCGACACATTCCGCAAACGACGACAAATAGCCATTACCACCTGCGTTATCAATCAAGCATACAGTGCACTGTCACCGGCTCGTTTCATGCGTTCCAAATGACAGTCATGATTACGTATTGAGCAACTTCCTCAATCTATCAATGCTGTCAGAAGGATAGCATGGCTTTGTTCAGATAATTTACACTCTTGCCGGTAGGAGCTGTCACTCATCTAAGTCAGGTGAGCTCCATACAGTCACTATCATGCTGTGAATGGGTATGAATGAGCGCAATGTCATGAGTCAACGACCAAATATTACCATAGATATTTAGCCGAAGAGACGGGAATCAAAAATCATTTTGCTGCCCTCAGGCAAACGTTCTCGATTGTCCAGAAGAATTTACTGTAAGCGTTCGCTCGCCTTAGTGTTTTAAACAAATACGTATCCTCGGAGAAAAAATACAGTTATGTCACTGTTGTTCTCTGCAGAAGGTGAGTAAACCTGGAGGGGATATCTGGAGAAGTGCGCTTGCAGCCGAGTAACTAATGTGTTTAGACTGGCATGAAACACATCTGACCAAGGGATTCCTGGAGGCACATTTCAATGCTCATAAACTAAATAGTCCCGCTTTTCTTCCCTCTGCCTGTCATGCAGATGACGTTGGGTTGGTCCAAAACGAACACATTACTACAATAAACATCCATTGTGTGAGTGTGTGTGTGTGTGTGTGTGTTTGGGGTATGCGTGTGTGCGTTCACGCGTGCGTGTGTTGGCTTGTGGAAATGCATAAGTCACTGCTTGTGACCGGGCCCAACAGGAACACTTGGCTCCACACCAATGTAAGAGTATGCAGTGAAGAAATCCTACCTCTGTTTTGTGCCTCTCCCCGTTTTTTACATTTGTATGTTTTGCTTAGCCCAAACATGACTGCCTAAACAAGCAAATACGGGGTTGGCATGGCTCGGGAGGGAGAGTGGTGGGCTCCCAACCCAATGGTTTTGGGTTTGAGCTTCAGGCCTCGTAACCATGTTGATGTGTCAATGAGAGAGATACTAAAATTTCAGTTGCTCCTGATGCTGCGTCATTGGTAAGTCAATGAGGAGAGTTATCCAAAGTTACCAAATTATCAGAGTTATCAAATGCCTTGCTTTTCATTTACATGCTATGGACCATCAAAAATCTAAGTCGTGAGTGAAAGCAGCCTTTCCAAAGAGGCGTGATGCATCTACAATGGCGGTTGAATCGAAATAATGAACCAATGGATTTCTTAGGACTTGTGAATGGCGTTGAAATTTGTCAGAAAGTCTTTGTAGGAGATATTGCATTTTTATTCGGGAGGAAATAAATCCATCCATCTTCCGAATTGCTTATCATCACAAGGGTCACAGGAATGCTGTAGCCCATCCCAGCTGCCTTTGGGCAGAGGTGGGGTACACCCTAATCTGGTCGCCAGCCAATTGTACGGCACAAATAGACTAACATTTTTTCACTTCTATGACCTACTCAGAGCAGGGGCGTCAAATGTATGGCCTGTGGGCCCGATACAACCCGTGAGGAGGTTTATTGACTGACGGTGCAACAACCTTCCTTCCTTGAGCCATAGAACAGGCAGGTCAATGAGACGGCTACATCCTTTCTAAGCTGTATTCAGACATCTCCACCTCCTGTGGGAAAATGAGACTTACATAGGGAAAATGAGACTTACTACAAAACTTTTATTTTAAGTCACATACAAACAAAAAAAACATATAAAAAATAATAAATTCAACATCTTGCTAATGTAGTATTTTCACTAGATTAATCACTTGGTATAAAGATACTATTCATACACTTCCACCCAACATTAGGTCAATCCGTTGCTTTTCCTTGTGTTTTGTCTCTTTCTCTTTCTCTTTCTTTACTTTCCCTCCCTCACATCTGAATGACATGAACTTTGTGTAGTCAAATTTCAAGAAGGAAGCGCTGGAGCTGCTGGTGCAATGGGTCACGAGGCACTGTGCAGTTTTGTTTGGTAAGGGAGCACTGAAGGCTGACTTGCCAAAAGGCCAAAACTGACCACGATGTTGAGGAAGGGCACAGGCTGTGCCAAAACACAAATGAGGACTGTGCACTATTTCTTAGTGAAAGGAAAATAAAGCCTCATGAAACGCTTGTGATATACTTTTACCAAGAGTGCCATCGAGCCCTCTCGAAGGAAAAAAAACAAATAAAGTGTTTCTTGAGGCCTCGTTGTTCCCATCAGTACTATTTCTACTACAGATGTCTGAATTGTAACACAAGCACAAAGAAAGGACTGATGTTGGCCCACCAGTTCCTCTGCTTCATTTTACTGAACTGGAGGAGGAGGTATCATCCATATACTCTACAATGGATTTGTTCAAGTGGAGAGTGGGCTAGATGCAGATGAAGGGGAAGAAACTACTGTGATTTGGGATTAATAATAATAATAAGCACTTTAGAAAAAAGTGTTTTAGTCAATGGGAGAATACCTTGATATTTGATGGCGAATGTCTACATTTTATGTAACTGGAGCACACTACTATTGAAACTGACAGCACAATTGTAGAAAACGTCATTTAACATTAACTGGAGAACATGGAAAGACTGAGATTCAAAACCAGAACCTCATCATAATGCATAATTAAAGTAATGTAATTACTGTAATGAATTACTTTTTACTGTAACGCGGTGATGATAAAATAAATAGTAATAGTGTACCCCCCTAGTGGGACCAGTAATTTGACAAACCGGGGCCATAGTAACATGAAGTTAGTGAAAGGAAAACACACGCAGCAAAACAGGGCAAGCCACATGCTGCTCGACCCCCAAGTCCAATCAATCCTACCCGCTGATCCTAATCATATCTTCATCTGAGCAACACGGATGTAGGCCAGCTCATCGAGGCTTTACAGCACTCCGCTCAACAGGCCAAAACTTTTGAGGGTTCTTTGCGGAGTCCCGTCGGCGAATGTTTTGTTACAATATTCTTCTTCACTGGCCAATTAGTTGAAACCAACTTTGCAGCAGTGGAATTTTTACATTAACATGTCATTCTGCTTTGTTATGGTCCATATGCAAAAATACAGTACAATGAAGAAAAAGTGAAAAAAGAAACTCTGATCATATGAATGCTATGCTCCACTTTGACTGGCAGCGTTCTTTGCAGCATGAAGAAAAACAAATACTACATCTGAACGCACGTTTTTTTTTTTTTTTGTGGCTGCTGCTTTAATGCGAATCGCATGAACAAAATGGAGCATTGAAGCAGCTAAAAAGTCAGAGCTTTGGCTCAGTTGTTTATTTATTTCACGGTAGATTGCAGGAATACGTTATCTTATCTTTAGGAAGTCTGCTAGCAGCTGTCGGAACATGTCAGAAGCCAGGATCCCTCGTGATCACAGGTTTTGTTATTCCAACACTGGGTGGTCACTTTTTGTAGGATTCTGTGTATTACGTTGATTGCAATCGTGGGTCTATAAGTTGCTGTTTTTTAAGTTTGACAATAGCTGTAATATGGCTCCTTCTGCCGCTCCCTCCTTGAATGGATGAAACACATTCATGTCATACTGCATCTGCAAGACGGAGACCAAGCCCCACCCACATTTTCACAGTTGACTGTCAAGTTCCAGGTCACTCAAGCTGCGGGGGGACATCCATCTTGCTTTTTGACACACATCACAGATGAAAAATGAGGCAAACGAGATTTCCACATAAAGAGCAACTCGATTTGAGAAGCATGCATTCAGGCTTTTGGCTCACGCAATAAAGAGCCTTTTTTTTTTTTTTTTTTAATATCGTTGACTGCATTTTCCGTATTGAGTGTGACTGACCAGCCCGGCTCATGACAGTTCTGGTATTTGCGTAAGTAATAAAGGCAGATCCCTTTGGTAAACTTCAATTCGCTTCAAAAGCGTATGTCTTTCCAGAGGTATAGTTGACCAGTGAAAGTGGAACCTGGGATAGAGTCATCAGGATTTTGCGATGACTTTAGTTTCATGTCCTCCCCCCTGGTGTTCGACCCTTTCATCACGTAGCACAGTTGTTGGTTTAACTCAGACCCCTCTCAGCAAGCCTTGGCACATGGGAGGAACCTGGGGCCAAGCAGATTTTGGCCAGAGAATGAGGAAAGTCTTTTCCTCAAGCACCGCCTATCTCCAGCCGTGCTTTTTTTCCTATGCATGCAAAACCAGAAGTCAGATGCAAAAAAACAGTCTTGTTCAAATATATCCTGCAATGAAAAAGTGTACTTCATTTTCTGTTGCACATGATAAAATTGTGGTAAACTGAAACATAAACAAAGTGATCTACATGATTGGATTAAATTAATTCAAATGTTTTTTTTCAGTGTGTGTAAATAAAGTTTACACAGTTAAAGTATCATGCATATGGAGTTACATCTTGGAGGTTTTTACGACATTTGTCTTTAAGTGCAGCAAAAACACATCACACACAGGGAGAGAATGACACGCTTTATTAAAATGCACACTCACTTCACGATGGGTGGGCTAGCTGGGCCATTGCATAGGGAAGAGGCAATTACCTTTCAGGTCAGACTTGTACATCCCTGGTTTAAACATTTAACCATTGTTACTTCTGTTTAAAACACACACACACAGACACAGACACACACACACACACACACACACACACACATATATATATATATATATATATATATATATATATATATATATATATATATATATCGTACAAGGTACACTAAATTCTAAGGTTACTGTCTTTACACGTTTTAGATATAACTTATAGGAAACACAATACTACCGAGCCATTATCTCCACTACCGACTCATGTCTTGACAATGCTCTCATGAAATCAAGCTCCTGAGATTGAAAAATTGAGATATTCATATATTGTAATTCTAGTCATGTTTACGTATATTCCACATGCCTGTGCATGCGTCTGGCTTTGATTCCATCTCGTGGTACAGGCTCAAGTCAGGGTGTTTTTGTTACTTTAATTCTGCATTATGTCCATTATCAAGAAGAGGAATTAGTACACAGGTATGCATGCACGACAGAAATCACCGATGCGGAACGTTGCATGGTATCACCTTGCACATTTGCGTACCTATTTAACTTTTATCCATGACAGCTGAGCTGAACAAATATATTTGTGTTTTTTTTTTTTTCTGAAAACATGGCTTCAAGATGTGAGGCACAAATAAATGCGGTCCCCAGCTTGCAGCTTTGATATGTGGTTTCAGTCATCGGGTGGATAACTATGAAAAGAGCACGTGAACGTAGGGCAACTTCTTGCTAACAAACAAGCTAATCGAGAAGCAATAGCTAATCGCCCTCTTGCTAGGTGGCCAGACAAACTGCAGGAACAACGCAATCTCTGTAATAGTTTTCATGTCTCCCTTTATGCACGGTCAGATTGTAGTTTTCAATAAAGCTCTGGCTACCACTCAGCAATTTGTCAAGTACCCTTGAAACACTCATCCAAATCCACTCAGAGATACCTGAATTTGTCATGCCTATAAAATGTTCTACATAAGAATCCTTATTCCTGAACAGCACACTCCAGACACAGCAAATGACAATTTGCACCACGTTTGCGTTGCTTACAAAGTGGCCGCTCCCATCGACGATCAAACTTTCAGCTCCAACCTTGATGTTTTAGTATCAGTTGGCAGAGAATGGTGTCTACTGAAAAAGACATGTAATCATTCTTGGCTCTGCGGCTTCCATGCTTGTCGGTGAAAAAACAAGCAGAAGCCCAGAGGGCAATGCGTCAATTCTTTGAGCGTCTTGGAAGATGGCCAAGGTGTGATTTTTCTCGCATGTGCATGCCACGACACACCTTCGGCTCAGGAGATAGATGGAAAGTTTGAGGCATGAATTACAGTATTGAAATATAACACTGCTGCTATTTTTACCCGTATTTCTTTTGACTACTGAGAAGGAAACTTGTTAAACAAAACAAAAGAAATGTGGTTTGCACTTATGCTCATGACGATAATTAGGATTTTTAGTTCATGATTCCAATAAAAATTTGAGAATCAAGTTAAGGCAGTACTTCTCAAATAGTGAGGCGCATTGACCTGGGGCAGGTGCGATGCCATGGCAGGGGGAGCATGCGGGGAAACGGGCTTTGCTTTTGCGCTGTGTGGTGTAATTGACACCTACAGCACCTGGTGGTGCAGTGGCGCTCACTGTCAAAGTCTGTGCGGGAATTTCAAACCTTTTCAGTTGCTTTCAACACTTTTTTTGTTTCTAAATCAAATTAATGGTTAATGTGATATAGATTCTTTTTTTCAGCAGCTTAAAATATTTAAGATATTTGAGTTCATGTTTGCATTTACATTTACTTATTAATTTTATTTTTTTCACGATCAAACAATTCAGTTGATCCAGAATGTTTCCAGTTTGCAAAAGGATTTACTTTTTTTTTTTTTTTTTTTTTTTTTTAATTAAAGGGACAATGTGAAAGATTTAGACAGTTTTTCATTACGGACAGACAGCAGGTGCTGCATTTCCCATTGTCCGTAGCTGAAACAGACATGGCAGCCTCCGGAGGAGAGCCATAAACGGTGACTCATTGACATCACAAATTTAGTGGATATCATTTCGCTTAGACAAAGTGATTGTTTTTTTAGCCGAGTAATCCCGTTCAACAGTAGTTAATTACCTTGGGTTGAAGCGGAGCGTATTATCTGATATTTACCGTTAAATAAAAATCATAATTTCTTAAACTGTGGTGACTACTCACATATATTCATGCAAAAAAGCAAAAGAAGAATAAAATACAAGTGGCCATCTCATTCCAAACACTCTAAAAAAAGAATATGATACACATTAAATGCAGGGCTAGACATCTTCAAAACCCATCAAGGGGTGTGACATGATGAACATGCTTGTGTTCTCACCACATGGCCAACTCATGTGTCCATACTATTAGTGCCTTGGTCTTGTTTCATTCTAACAAAGAAATAAACAAAAAATGGTACCCATACATATATATATATATATATATATATATACATATATATATATATATATATATATATATATATATATATATATATATATATATATATACACACACACACACACACAATTCTATCAGTTCTTGTCATCTTTGAGATGTTTCAAAGCATGAGATTGTTGAATGAGTGCATTATACATAAACCATCGGGATCTTGTTGAGTCTGAAGTGTAGATGACATCACTTCAGAGAGACATGAATAATTTGTCTGTACGAGCTATACGTCACGTCGTAAGACCTGCAGAAGCAAAATTAAAAAAGACCGTCATTTGCAAAATACTTAGTCAATATGCTCTCTCCAACCACATCATACTTACCTGCAGAAGCAACAGAACTATCCTTGTGCAGTGCTTTCAGAGGGAAAACATTAACTCCCTTTTTCAACTGTTGTCAGGTAAATTAAGAGGTGGGTTACAGCAAGTTATTAAAAAACACAGTATATTTAAATATTACAACATGATACTGACTTTTATTTTTATTGTCGTGCATTGTAATCAATCAAGGTCACTTTTTTTTTAAACTTAACCTGTATACTGTAAGTGGGAACTACATCGCTTACTTGGTTGTTTGGAGAGCAAACTGGCCTTTTTCTGAGCAACTTTTACAATCGCTAGCAAGACGCCCTAACATTACTCTTAGCTGGCTGCGGCTCTTTTTCACTTACAGGGAACCCAGTGTCATTGCCGTCCCGCTTGAGCAGTCTGGCTTCTTTTTGGGCCACTTTGGAGCCACGCCAACTTTTATGGTTCCTGTTAAAATTACACCAAGTTTCAAACTCCAATCTTCTTGGTCTTTTTTTTCTGGCGCTCATTCTACTTGCAAGACCATGGAGGTTCTAGGAAATATGATCAAAACATGCACTGGTTTACTCACTCTCAGGGTAGTTACCCAGAACACCAGGTCAAATTATCCTGTGCCAGAGGGTATTGATTGAGGCTTGATTATCACCAAGCGCAATAGAAAGAATAATCAGAAAGCATACTGGAGGCTTATGTGAACTTGGGATAATGCCGCTTATCCACTTTTGTGTATTTCCATTTTAATTTCTATTCCAAGAGGCACCGGATGGGAAAGGAATTCTGCAAGCCTCTCACAGCATTTCTTCTGTGGTTATTATAAAATAATAATTGTCATTGCATGATGCAAATTACTAAACAGCCCATCAACAGTGCAGAGATTTTCACATCTAGAGAAAAAATCCTGCCACATGGCTGCATTCACCACAAAAACACAATTTATACCGTGCATATAAATTTGTGATTTCAAAGTCACACCAACTTCATTTGTGCAAAGCTTCTCACCAGTGCTCAGTCATTCTGGGAGGAAAGTTTAGTCTCATACATTCGGCAGCATCCTGTGTGTCAGTAACTCCGTCCTCATTCTTCAGCCGGCGAAAAGCCCTCCAATGGTCACCCAAAGGTCTCATCCCCGAGAAGGGCGCCATGACCTTTGGCTACTCTTTCTTCGGTTAGTTTATTTCTCTTTTGTCCTTTTGGTTAACAGTACAGTATATAAAATGATGATCTGTGTGGTCTGTTACACTACAGCCCTCAACTCAAACTGTCTTCTTACACACCCGAATGAAAGACCTGAATCAAAACAAAGATTCCCTATTTTATTGAATAAAATGGTAAATCGAGTGCAGTTATTATATATAGTGCCTTAAAAAATGGTTTTGGTTTGTGATTTAGAGAGAGATAACATATTAGTATCATAATGCTGTAATAAATCTGTCAACGCATGTAGACAAGGATTTTCTCCAATTTATGGACACTGTATGTGGTAATTTAGAGGCATGGCAACATTTTGCTGTTCCCTGTCTTGTAGTTAAACAAAATTCAACAGTTGTGCACTTATCTAAGATTGTATGTAAGATCAATCCTCTTTTCTAGTTGTCATTGTTTAGCCAAATGACTGCCTTTGCCAACCTGTTACTAACCAGATGAGCTTTGTCCGTCCAGCCAGTCCTCATCCACTCTAAGACATTGCAGCTGTCCAAGCTTCCTCCCAGGTCAAAGGGAAAACCCTAATGATCATCTCACTTCAGACTACCACCTGTTTGTCCCGTCTTACCCTGATCCTCCTAAAGAAATAGAAAATTCAATAAAGCAAGCTTAGAGCCACGAGCCCCTATGCAGTCCGTTCAGCCTACCCAAGCCACTCTTCAGCCCTCCTTATTCATTCATGTCATATGAATACACATTTCATTTTGCAAACACAGAAAGCCACCCAAGCAACCAGCTAATGTTTCTCCAGTGACGCCTTGCGTGTGTTTGTCACGTGACAGTATAGTTTCCTACCAGTATTAACTTAACGCACGTTGTTCAAATACAATTTCAGAATATCGCAACTGACACCCTTTGCTTTGCTGGAAGAAAATTGAGAGCCGATGAGTAAGTGCTCTTCACAAGTTATCCTTTACTATATTAACAAAAATGTATGACACAGAGCTCAACAAAGAGATTAAGTGTTGTGTGGGAGGTCCACGTGAATAAATGTATGTGCATTTTGTGTGATGTAAGCTGTCCTCATGACACTTCAATCCTCACTATCCCACTTGGGTTCCTCTATCACGCTCACCTCTGCTTGACTTACAATTAACTGCAGTTGTTAATGGGCTCAAGTAGAATTAGGCCTGTAAGTTGATCCTACAATTAGGACTTGACTTTGCATAAATGGGGGGCCTGCTTCCCGAGGGACACGAAGCAAAAGAAGGGCGTCTTTGACGGACTGCCAGGCCTAGACGGACCTCCTGAGATGTTGAAGGCCAGATGGAGGGAAGTTGGAAGTAGAACACAGAGGAGCTGCTGCCAGCAGGCTTCCCCTGAACCCTCTGGGGTTGTACAGGACACCAGTTTAACCTACAGGAAGCCAGAAGGGACCCAGTGGGCCAGTAAATCTCAAATGCAGATACTCAAGAAGATTCCATTGCAGGAAAATTCGACACTTTTTTTCTCACCAGGAAACACTGCCGATATATTTTCCCACCCTCATATATTGTGATGTTGGATTCATTCTCCAATCTGTTGTTTCTCTGTCGCTTTTTTTAAGCAAAGGCACAGAACTGTGCATGGGCATGAATGTGATTGTGAGTGGTTGTTTGTCTTTAAGTGACCAGAAGTTAGCCGACAACCAGCCCAAGGTGCATCCTGCTTTTCACCTAAAGTCAGCTGGAATAGGTTGCAGTTCTTCCATGATCCAAATTAAATAGAAAACTATCAAACTAGGGCCAACAAGCTTAAATGTGTGACGTGAATGGAATAGGCCAATCAAAGAATTGCTGCTCGTCTTTTTGTTTGTGAGGTCACGTGTGATCATGCAAGAGCCCTGCCTTGGAGAACTACATTTAGACCGGCGCGGTGGAGTAGAATATGTGCGTGGTGGTCTGAAGGTTTCAGGAGAGCATGTAACGTACCACAAAGTCAACAATATAGGAAGCTGGTAAACCATGGAATAATTTGGCAAGTAAGAGTCAAAACCTTGATTTCATCTGTCAAGTGGACCAGAAGCAATACAAGTTGGCCAAGGGTCATATGGAGTGTTTGCTGCATCATTTTGAACCAACTGCTCGGGCTGTAGTCCAGACTCAACACATTTATTTTTTTATTGTCTCAACCTTGAATTGCACTCCTTGGCATTTGACCGGGATTTATCTGGGGTTGGGACATTGGACTCGCAAAATATTTTCAGCCACTCTACCAACTATGAATTTATTCCTAAAGATTTGTGTCCCTCCTTCAAAAGAAAGTTGCAATTGTTTGTCATAACTATCAAAATATGCAACTGATTGGTAAACCTGACCGTGAATGTCAAAGCACACAGTAGATTTCTTTCAGTCAGGCAACAAAATTAGCTTTTACCAACCATCGAGAACTTGCATTAGCCCCAACATCTTGACGAAAAAAAAACAAAATAAATAATGAGGTAACCTGTAGATTTTTTAATAAGACAATTTTGGACACATACTGCACAACATCAAACTTTGCTTCAGTCACTGTCTTATCCATCTTAATATGTACACAAGTTTGAGTCCGAGACAAACGTTGAAGTTTTACACCTTGTCATGGAAATTCCAGTATTTTGACATGACTGACACATCTAAGAAGGATATTTGTTTGACTTTGAAGCCAATAATGACCTCATTATTATAGCCTGTGTTCCTGAGAGACATGTTTACAACAACCATTATCCAGGGCTAATTCATTCAGCGATAAGCATGTGTGTTTGGTTCCAAGTGCATGTTACATTGATCAAGGGCTTTCAAATTTTGCTGATGCCTGTTCATTACCAGATTGAACTTCTTACAGAACAATAAAACAAAGATTGGATCTCATTGTAATAATTTGGGCAATTGTAGGCTGATCTTCCTCTCATGTCTTGTGGTTATTTTAAAATTGAATTTTAATGTGATCTTGTTTTGGGTCACTTAAGGCACTGGCATCAGTTCCCACTCAGTGTCTGTGGTGTTCTTCAATTCTTGAACAGGATTAGCAGCGCATGTGTGTGTGTGTGTGGGGGGGGGGGGGGGTGGATGCGAATGGACGGGTGATTGGATGGACATATGGAAGGATGGATTGTGCCCACTTTGGGGCATCAGAGTCCACCAAATGCAGAATTGTTTCGATGTGAACTGCAAAAATCTGTAAACTTTGTGATTGAACATTTGGACAAATCAGAGGTAGACTCTACCGTAGTTCTTCACTATGGTCATGGTTGTGCTGGAGGCTGTCCCCGCTGCCATAGGCCAGAAGCAGGTACACCCTGTACTTGTCACCAGAAAATGTGGGAGAAGCCGGAACAAATGCACACAGCCAGAGGGTGAACATTCAAACTTCACATGAGAACGCTGGAGCTTGGATTTGAACCCACAACCTCTGCATGAGAATCCTAATCTGAAACCAAAACAAGTGTACCAGTGAGCGACATGCTGCTATCTGTGTATCATTTATTGTTTTGTCAGCTGTACCGGTTGGGGAGCGCTCACAGTGAATCACACAACTAAATGTAGCCCATTTTTTTATTGACTGGTGATGATGGCATCTTTCCACCTTTTGCTGGGTTCTGCTGGTGTCACGTGGAATAGTAAGACTAATAGGGTTAGGGTTAGGGCTAACCAATATTTGGCCTTCAGGATCAGAGTCTGTCACAATAGAGAATTTTGTGTAAATTGGAATTCAATAAGAGTGAGAAAGGGGTGCGATGCCAGCGAGATTCTGTGTAAAAAGCAAACACAGCCTGGTGGAGTATCTACTTTTACGACTCTGATGCAGCTATTTTGAGAGATCCGCTTTTACGACTCTAATGCAGCTCTTTTGCGAGATTCTCAATTTGACTTCACAAGACTTAACACAATCGCACAAAGACTTGCAGCTGTTCCTAAGGAGGGAGTTTGGACAAGCTATGTAAATGCATTTTTTTGTAAGATATTTCATCTTTGATCGCCCTAGAGACTTGCAAAGTTTCTATGACTCCACAGTGAACGTGGGCGTGTCACATTCAGTGAGTATCTCCAACATTCATGGGATTTAACGTGGATTCGACGTGGACTAAAAACCCATACATTCGTGAATCCACCCTCATGAGCTCACCTCACCTTGATAAATAGCCGTAGTTGCAGGTGGACACACACTACCAGACAGGGACACACGTGCAACAAATGAAAGCAAATATAGGCTGCAATGTGCCTGCACAAACATGCAGTAACAACCCCAGAGTGAGTCACAGATGTCAAAATTTCCTTGTCTTATTGTACTGTAAATATGCATGTCTTTTTTCATCTCGTGTTGCTTAGCTAACTGCAAAGCAGTTAATCTAAAAACTAAGTTTAAACATCCCATCTACTTGCCTTCAGGAGCTGTCATACTGTATTTACGCCATTACGTGTTCAAAGTCACAAGAATGTGATGTCTGCCAGCCCTTCCTGTCCGGGTGTGTTGTACAATTCTAATGGTTTTAATAATGGCCTCGCTGAATTGTAAAGGCCATTCTCATCATTAATGGCAAGTAGCTAACAACTAGCTGCCTTGGCCATTCAACCAGGGTCCTGGTTCAGAGAGAGTGACCCACTCAGCTGGTGCTACCCAGGGACAAGGGTCCAGGAGGCTCTTGACAGTCGGCCGACTACTTTCCAAAGGAGGTCTAATAAAGACTGAATCCTTAGTCCCAAGCAACAGGTGTCAATCCACCCGTATTTGTCTCTGTTGGTTTTCTTACAAAATAGATCTCCGTGTAAGGCAATTCAAAGATTTTTATTGTTATAACGACTCACATTCTTATGAAATATAATAAAAGTCCTGGAAGACCCAAGACTTATGAAGATAATGTCATGTGACTTATGTCACAACATGATGCTGGTGCTGAGGACGCTCTCCACCACATACCTGTCAAAGCTTCCAAGACACGACTCCCCAGTCTGGCTTTTTGCTGCAGATTCCAGTGGAACTAGAGACATTTATGAGCCTTTTTGGATGGTGGATGGAGGGTGATGAAGGAAGAGGAGATGGCATTGTGCCGCCTGACAATCTACGTATGGTCTGTTGGTCACACACTTGACCTAGTTGACCAGTGATGAACTCATCCCAGAAATAGTTAGCTTTTCCACCAAAGTATGATGGCGTAAAAGGAAGAGCAAGCAGACATAGGAGTTCCTGCTTTCTGGGTGGGTGAAGGCTGTGCTGGCCGGGTGACAATTCTGCTTCGCTCTTGAACCACCCAATCATCTGTGGTGACTTCAGCTGACTTTGCCATCCGGGCTCAGTTGCCCCATGTTAGTTTCAGCATCTCTTTATGCTGTTTATCATTTCATTCTGTGGAACTGAAGTCAGCTGAGAGAACTTTGAATAATAGATGTAAAAGTTTTCACTGAGTTCTCTCTAAATTGGAATTGTTTGCCAGAGCCATGCTTTTTTACTGCATAGAAAATTGTTGCTGCAATTTTTTACTTTAATAATGCTATCCTGGCATTGCCAAAGGCAGCTAAAATTAACAGCTGTAAAAGTCAAGCGTGTTGATTACAGGGCACCCATAACAATCTCTCAGAAACACACAATCTTTGAGCAGTAACTAACCGACTAAGTGCTTGTGCCCAGAAAATCTTCCTGACAGAGTGAATTAAATCCTGAGTTTATGACCTCTTTACACTCTCGGGAAATGCAAAAAAATGTTTTTCTTTCATTCCACGTGTAAGCAAGAACAACAGCACCACTCTTAACAAATCCAGGTTGGCTTGACATGCATGAGCAATTGGGGCCAGGCCTGCCTTGTCGTGGGGAGTGGGGGGGTTGTGTCCAGCACTTCCCCTACCAATTCTCCTGTCTCTGCGTACCTTCGATACTGTATCATTACACCCGATGACCTCATGTGTTCAACCCATTGTATCATTCTATTTTGTCCCTGGTTTGTTGTACCTTGTGATATTACAGCATGTTTCTATGTACCACTACATGAATCTTGTAACCCTTGGTTTTGAGCCTTTTCTGACCTTTTGTGTGTTTCCTTCACATTTGATACCCTTGGCTTCTCTGATTGGTTGGCTTCCAAACCAAACCTATAATTAAACTGTGATTTTTTTGTTGTTCTTCTTCTGACTTTTAGTCTTGCATTTGGGTCCTACCCCTCATGCTGTTCCCGAGAGAAAGAAGTGCTAAGGGAGTCATGAACTTTAAAGCCAGTTCCTAGGCGTTGCAATGGAACAGAGCCAAAATGTAGCATTATTTTTTTTTCTTTGGCTATCTTTATCAGGAAAATGGAACATTTTGAGCACGTTACCACTGGTTGTGCAGCTGCACTGACTCTCATCATGATTTGTTAAGGCAGATGCAGGGTGTCTGCCTTGTCCGATGAATTCCATGCTAAGAGTCAGGGCAAATCAAAAGCATTACTTGGCGTTTTTGCAGGAATTACCTGTGTTAAATCAGAATCAGTTTTGTTTTCAGCATTTGTGAAACCCAATTTTACAATTTTTTTTTCTTTTGGTCCAATGGTCCAATAAAACATAAATGAGAATCATAAAAATTCTATGTAAGTAGGCAAGGAAAAAAGAATATAAACAATGTGCAATTACCTGAACCATGTGCAACAGAAAACAAGCAAAAGTACAATGATTTTCATGACTTTGGTGTCTTTCATGCTTACAAGTCTGACAGCCAAGAAAAAGAAGCTGTTCATGTGGCAGGAGGTTCTCATCCAAATGGGCCATAGCTTCCTGCCTGTAGAAGAGGGACAAACTAAGGGTGTCCAGGGAGAGTAGGGGCACCTGTTATATGACCTGCAGGCCCCCAAGTCCTGAAAATCCACAGTTCCTGAATGGATGGGGGCTTGCAGCCGATCATCTACGCAACAGCATGTACTGCAGTCTCTGTCTGTCCCAGCATACAACACTGTGATGAAGGTAGTGAGAATGGACTTGATGATGACTGTGTAGAACCACAGTAGCATCTTAGCTGGTAACTTCAGTTTCCTCAGGTGTCGAAAGAACATTCTCTTCGCATCTACGGAGGAAGCTGATTGTCAGCGTCAACCTCAGGTCTCAATTAATGGGAATGCCCATGTAAGAGAAGGAGTCCACAATTTAGATTGGAGAAATATGCAAAGTTGAGGGTGCATCGTGGGGCTGTGTCCCTCCTGAAGGCCATAAACAGTTCCTTCATTTTCTGGGTGTTAGTTCACAAGTTGTTGGAACTCCACCAGGACATCAGCCAGTGCAGCACCTTCTGCAGGTGGAGTCAGTACGATCTTAGATAATCTCAATGAGGGAGGTGTCATAAGCAAATCTTACCAGTTTCACAAACTGATGTCTGGCGGTTCAGCAGATGGTCTATAAAGACAAGAGCAAGATGGAAAACACACAGCCCTGAAGTCCTCTGTGTGCTAATGATCCTTGTGTCCGAGACAGGCTTCTCAAATCACGCATTTTGCTTCCTGTGCATCAGGAAAATTTGTGATTCATCTGCAGAGATTCGGGCATGTTGAACGCTGACAGCTTGTCCCAGAGTAGACCTCTGAGGAAAAGGTACTTCTGGGCATGCACTTATTGTGGAACACACCCCTGGAGGTATGGAAAGTGCTGCGACGTTGAGTGCTTATTCAGCAGCATATTTTAAAATAAATGACTGATATTTGTTAACGTTCTGACATAAATAGGAACAATTCAAACTGAATAATCTTGAAAATTATGTCTCCCTCCTAAGTGCTTTGCTTTTTTTTTTTTTTTTTTTTTTTTTTTTTTTTGCTTTTTGAACTTCTTTTAAGCACAGACCAACGTAAAAAGGTGTGACTTAAAGGGGGCAATTCAAATGCAAGTGGGGGACCCAAATATTTTACTACTCATACCCCACAGAAAATACTTAATTTGCTCTTTGTAGTGTAAAATCCCCCAAAATAAGAAAAAAAAGATTACAAATCAAGAAGAGTATTATACAGGGGGGTGAATGTGAAACATATTTTACATTGTTTAAAGGTGTTAGGCACCACCAAGGGGTAGTTAAAAAAGGTGTACAGTGTTCCCTCATTTTTCACGGTTTATGGGGACCAAAATCCAACCTCCATGCACCCCTCAGGATTTTCCGTGCATTTCTATGTGGGTACCAGAATTTTTAAACTGTGAAAAGTATTTAGACATATTCGAGACAAAGATTCCTGCGGTACTTACATAAATCTTTAATTATGAAACCTCATAGAGTGGTCATGTCTCCAGATCAAGACAGCGTGTGCATTTGTGTCGAGAGGCCGGGAGTCCTTGATGAGGAGGCGGTGTCACCGGCCACACGCCTGACGCTTATCAGTCATCACCGGGCCTTTTTAAGCGCAGCCAGAGCAGTTGAACCACACCGGATTATTCCAAGCAAGTGTTACTCTGAGTTTCTTAGTCTATGAGTTCTGCATTTACCTGCTCTATAGCTCTTTTTTTGATACTGTACTTTTTTTATATCCCTGTTTTTCCTTGATCTTGTGTTATAGTGTTATTTTAGTTGATACTCTCTCATCGGTTACCACTGTATCTGTTAAGGAAAATAAACGAATTGAAGCTGCTTTTTTGTTGTTGAGTGTCAATCCGTTTATCTGCTACAAAAACACAGTTTCTTTGAGGAAAAAAAACATATATATATATATATATATATATATATATATATATATATATATATATATATATATATATATATGTGTGTGTGTGTTTTGTTTTGTTTTTGTTTTTGTTTTCCTCAAATGTTTAAGTTGCATAGTGGTTAGCACATCCGCCTCACAATGCACAGGTCATGGGTTTGTCAAATATTTTAGTTCTTTTTTGCTTTTTTTTTTTACTTTTCAACAATGTATTTACAGTCACCCCTGATATTTGCAAGCAATTGGGACCAGGCCGGCGTTCATAACAAAAATCTACATATACTTGACACTAACTTTTTTTACAATATAGAAGATGATTTTACCTGTCCGGCCATCTTGAGAATAAGATTTTCTCCATGTGGTCCCTGAGCTCAAATAAATTTGACAGCTGTTCTAAATTGTTCTTAGGTGTATTTGTAAGTGTGAATGATTGTTTGTCTCTGTGCGCCCTGTAATTGGCTGACAACCAGTTAAGGGTGTAACCCACCTACTGCCTAAAGGCAGCTGGAATAGACTCCAGCATGCCTGTGACCTTTGGGCCTTAGTTAAGACAGTGGATGGATGGTATGAGAGTTATCAATAATAAGGGACTGGAGAAAAGGAAAGAATGAGTCAAAAAAAATCTTTTGCAAAAGAGAGAGCAATCACCAAGGTCGTCCGATGATCTCAGACTCTACTTTTCGTTTTGTTACAAAAATTACAAAGAAGGTGGTTTACAAGTTTCGCAACAATAGCAAATAAGGAAATGTTTGTGTGTGTGTGTGTGAGTGCGCGTGTGTTTGTGTACGTGCCAATAGATGTGCAAGCTTTGTGTTTTGATATGATAACGGATATGCCTATAAACGATTATTCCATCAGATGAATAATTTACTTTAAGATCATTTGCAGCAGTTCGATTATAGATAGAATATATAGAATATTAGATCTATGCCTTCAACTTAGACTGCATAATAGGTGTAGGTAAAGTTTTTGGCATGATGAATGTGTGCACATGAGCAAAGCAGAATACCAATACAAGTGCTTCAGTGTGCAGACTTGATCTAAAAATGTGAACGGTTAACACGTCAACATGGATGTCATTGAAATATTCATTAACAATAAACACGATTTCGCTACGTTAAGCAGAGGCTAATAATAGATGAGAACCTGATACTCCTAGGATCAGGAAAATCCCCAAATAAACCGAACCATTGTTTGAGCCGCAGGGTTTAAAGCTGAGGAGGGAAAATGTAATGGCTTATAGTTGGAACTTTATTGTAAGACATCCAGTAAATGATTTTACAAAATGAAAGGGTAGGAAATATTAGTTCAGGCCTGCAAAATCCTCTTGATTTTTTTGTTTCAAATCTGATTGCAAGCAGTTTATTGGGAGACTTCCAAATCTGTATTTTAGATTCTGTTCTCTTGAAGTATATTGATATGGATAACTAGTTTGTACGTGGTCTCATATATATATATATATATATATATATATATATATATATATATATATATATATATATATATATATA
Organism: Hippichthys cyanospilos; assembly: GCF_059441005.1. NCBI lineage: Eukaryota > Metazoa > Chordata > Actinopteri > Syngnathiformes > Syngnathidae > Hippichthys > Hippichthys cyanospilos. Next base: position 31,166,429 of record NC_142369.1, on the reverse strand, counting down.
TATATACTGTACATTAAGTACAACTGCAGGCTGAAAGTAAAGATAAGAAACCTTTAAATTTGCATTACGGCGAAAAGAAGTCAGCAATGTCTTCCGCAAACCCCGCAAGATGAGCCCGTGAACGAGCTGCTATGTGTGTGTGGGATCGTAAAGTGGCACATAATGCCTGGGAATAAGCCTGTAATCTAAGGTATCGAATTCAGGGTGCTGGTTAAAGGCCTTCCACGGAGTGAATGAGCTCTTTGTCAAGGTTGCGGCATACGACCGCATTTGCATGCAGTGATGAACGTTGTTTACCCGGGACATACAGCTCTATGAAGTGGTAGGTAAACGCAGAATGAATGATAGATATATGGCTTCACAGGCGAGCAAGGCAGTTCTGTAGAAAGGGCACACACACAGTTAGACCTATTCATGCTTGAGCTATGCAAACACAAGCTTCACAGTTACATATGCGCAAACACACATGTTCAGATAATCGACAGTATTTCATGCAACTGTACGGTGACATAACACGCAGAAACAAATTACAATTATACTCATTATGTCCAGAGGTCTTATTTTCAGACACTGTCACCATAACATTCAAACGATGTGTATATTTGCCATATAGATTTGCTGAACTCCCACAAATAAAACGTGGCTCTCACGAAATGATGGGGGTTAGGACCGAAGGGGACGTTAACAGATGAGGCTGAGCAGGTCCATTGCTTCATTCCAAAATGAGCAATCCCTTCTCTGAGCAGGCAGGGCAAGATAAAGGAAGGGGGAGTACCTTCCACAAGGGAAGTTGGGCTCTGGTCACAGTACGCCAGGTGATTTGTCATCTTTTTAACCAGTGACCAACATGAGTTTTGACGATGTGGCGAGACAGTGAAGTCGAGAAGTGGAGGTAAGACATGGTAGAGGGGGGCAGAGATTTAAGACAGTAAATGGGTTTCGGGTCACCAGTATCGCACACTGGTCCGGTCACTTGGGTCTGAAGTTGGACAGGCTCCAGGCAATGGGATTAGGATGGAGGGTGTGAGTCAAATCATTGAGTCACAACATTGCGCTGGAACCTCCGTGTCTGTGGAAATTCCATCTCGTTTCTTTTCTAAACAATACCTACCGGTACTGTGTGGGTATTTTTGTTTTATGGTAAATCGGGCTGTTGATTGCTCTCAAACCTAGCCCTAGGCCTCAGCACTCTCACAGCAATATTCGAGACTTCATCTAAACTGAGAATTATGTTTTCAGACTACAGGCAGCTGGCATGCGAGAGACACGAACGACATGTCGAGTACATCGTTCTGCTCACGTGTAAAAAAAATTGTTCACATTCCACATCGACTTATCTGATGCCAATTTTGATTCACTGCACACCTTGGAATACGTTTGTGTGTGTGTATGTGTGTGTGTGCGTGTGTGTTGCCTATAGCCACTGTGACACTCATTTAATAAGGCTGAACCTATGTTACACAAATTTTGTGTTAATTCTGTTAAAATGCTTCAGTTTTCAGAGAGCAACATTGCCAAGAGAAAAAAAAGAAAGAAATGCACTTATTACGCAAGCATATTGTTTAGAATAACAATTGTCAGAAGTCTGCTCTTTTGTTCACTTGTGTGCTCTCCAAGTGTCTTTTTACTTTATATTCTGCCAGTCAGCCACGCCCATCTCATTAGTCAGTCTGCCCACCATGGCACACAGATCAACAATCAAGCTACTATTATTGTCTCGTGCAATCGTCCTTCACTTTAATATTGTTTTTCACGCGCAAATTCAAGACGAACAAATTATTTTTGGACTGCGGCTGATCTTGCTTGTTTTTTACTTTCACTTTTTTACTTTTTTTACTTTTACTTTGTGAATTCTGCCATAGCAATTCCTGCATTCTATTTAGCAGTCCCTTGTTCTGTTTGGTTTTCTGCTCAAATGAAATTGCGGTGGAATTTCCCTGTTTTACCTCTCGGGAATTCCTGAGCATTGAACTGCTCACCTGTCCCGAGACGAGCGCCTCCCCAAGAAATTGCAGAGAGATTTACATTTAACATCATTGAGAACAACAAAGTTTATCTTAAAATCATTGCAACTATTCCTGTGGTCTGGAATACTCCTATGGGTTCTACAGACTCATTTTACTCATTTTCATTTCGTATATGCCCTGCATGATTGCTTCTGAACGTATTTCGACAAGGCTACCACTATGATGTTTAAATCAATCCACAAGGAATTTTGTTATTTCATTATCGACATTAAATGAGAATTACATTAGTTTTACATTAGAATTACATTAGTGCATAGTAGTCAAAACATATCATGTAATTTTTTTTTAAATCCTCCTAAACCCTTTAAATTAATCATTAATTGTAGCAGTTGAATATGAATGCAGGTCTTTCGTTTGCCTTGAGATATTGCTGGTGTGTGGGTGATGACATCACAGTCATGTTGGCGCGAGTGTAGGTGTCTGGTCTTTCATATTATATGCCAACAATGTCGCCTTTCGTATCTTGAATATTCTCTCGTTACTCGAGACAATAGTTTTGCGCTGATGCATTTTGAATTTTTCAGAACAAGAGGCGTTCGTCAGTCGAGGTACCACTGCAGCATATATATGTGAAAGAACTTTTCAGATAAATGCTAAATTCACAGCTGCCACACTCTCGATGAGGATGCCATTATAAAAGATTAACTGAGGATTACAATGCTTGTAAAAGCATATAAAAGCAATCACCAGCCATTCCTGTTCCTTCTTGGTGTGTGTGCAGTAATATGGGCAACTCCAGCTTGTGAAAGCAGATTCACAAATCTGCAGCATAGTAAATAAAACCTGCTAATACACAGTAGCCAACATCCGTGTGCATTTTGCTGAAGAAATCAACTCTTGGAGAATTGTATGAAGCCATACAGACATTCATGCAAGACACTAGACATGATTTAGCTGATTCCGACAGAGGCCTGATTGGTGTCTCTGACTCTGGGTGGGCTGACCTAAAGTGTCCCTAAGGTCTCGTTCCAGGTAGAGAGACAGACAGCAGCCTGGAATCCAACTCCTCCACATCCCTTTCGAGGACAGCTCCACCCCCACGTCACGAAGACACACGTGTGCTCAAGCTTGTTGTTCCACTCAGGAGCCACGCGTTCTCACACTAGCTGCAGTTGTCCGCATCTTAAGGGTTGCAAGGATTTTCACTGCCTTTGCCCCTATGATGATTTAGCACACATTCCCACTTTCTGCCTTATTATTGGAATGAATTTGCAGAGCCTTTTTTAGCTGGATCTGTATGACATCAGCTTTGGGTGACTGCAACTAGGGCAAACTGCCGAGCCATGTGGGCCAGGGAAAACAGAACATGGGATAAATCAACTTGTTGGGGGAGAAAGACAAAGAAAGGCCACGGAGCTAAAGATTGAGCATTCTTCTTCAAAAATAAAATGCAATTCTGAGTAGCCTGACTGTTGACACAGCAGCCCCCACCCCCATCTATCTATAACTACATCAAATATATATGCTTCCAAATGAGACTAGAGGTCAAAGTATTAATTTAGTGACTGACTTGCACTGCAAAATGTGTATAATTCTTTCTGGACTAAAATGGATCTTTTTTCCCCCCCTTTCGACATAAAGCAATGTTTTCAGTCAATTTCATAAGGACAAGTTTGATGTAAATCACGTCCGTTGACGGCTGATAGGGAATCATGCAGGCTCCATTTTAAGCACCCACAACTACAGTATTTCAATTAGCTCCACGTTCCCTTGACTGATTAAAATCCTACACACATGAATTGCTCACGGAACATTCTGAGCTTTATATTATAACGAAATATAAACCGACCCCTCTCACTGTACATGAAAACTAACCGTTCTGGTGCTGCCAAGTATTTGTCATCCAAATGGCGTTATTCCACTTTTACATTGAAATGAATACCATGGATAAGCCTTTAGAGGTAACCTGACCCCTGTTTACTTGCCCTAATGCAAACAGTCACAAACGTACACACACACAATTACACACTCTCAGACTTTTCTAAGTGAGTGACACTCACGGCTGTTAGAAGGAAAAAGGGGTATACAGTGTCCAGTGAGGGTGGGTAGCTCTGGGGAGGTAATCACAAATAATCTGGGCCCATAGTTATGCAGTAATGAGCGGCCTTCGAACCTTAAAAGTAAACGCTCAACTCCTAAGGCCACACATATTTAGACTTTAATCGAATGATATCAGCTGGCTTTAGAATAGCAACACTCTACCAAAGAATTGACATTTTCATACCATTCTCTGTACTGAAAAAGGATTACTACAGGCCTCCTAAAAGAAGAAATTAATAAAAATGTAAACCATGGAAGGCATTCGCCCAGGGGGCGAGATAAGTAGTTTTACATTGAATGGAGAAAATGATGAAATCAGTGCTTCTTGCTGCGGCGTGGAAGAGAGAGAAAAAAAAGAGAAAAGGAAAAACAGTCCAAGGCAGGGGATTTTATTTGTTTTAAATATTTTTTGATGATAATGAATTCAACCATGACTGCCAAGTCACAGGACATGTTAATAAGAGAATTTTGCGTTACGCCATCATTTCAAATCTCTTGTTTGTTGTTACTTTGCTGGAATTCACTGATTTGTTGTATTTAGATTGTAGTTTGGGCTAATTTATTTTTTTAATTCATGTGTTTGTTTAAAGACTGGTCAGTGAAACTGAGACATCACAAAGCCTTTTTGAGATTAAAACTAAAAAAATCAGCTGTTTATCTATGCCCTTTGCGGGTCCCTAGATCGATGTTTCTCAAATTGTGGGGTCTGCGGACTCCCCAGGGTCCATGAAATAATTTGAGTCATTTTAAAAACTGTATTTTTATTTTATAATGCAGTTTTTGACTAAATAATTAGAAGCAAACTTTTTGGGAGAAATTGACCTGGTTTATCATAAAGAGGCATGCAAACTCGTCTAATTGAATCTGTTGGTAAATATAAAGGGCACTTATGTTTGGCTCTAATGATTTGTTTTGTTTTGTTTTGTTTTGTTTTGTTTTGTTTTGTTTTGTTTTGTTTTGTTTTGTTTTGTTTTGCTTTGTCAAACATTCACAATGGAAAATTTGGAAAATTGGAATATTAGCATTGTAAAAGGTGCCCTGACTCCAAAAAGAACCCCTGTCCGAGATTACACATACGTAAACTGTTTAGGCAATTTTACATTCTATAGTAAGTATTCAAACCTAAGTTTAGTGTGTGTCCCAATAAAAGGGGTTATTATCGTTAACATCAATTTAAATTCTTAGTTCACGTAGCATCCAACTGTTTGAACACAATGAACAATACTTTTATTGGAGAAAAAGTCAATGCACAATGTTGTGCAGATGTGCTTGCTACCCGCAGCAGCTTGCTACTGCATAGCAAACATGCACTGAACCCTAAGGTGCTCCCCACAAGATCCATCTACCTTGCGTGGGAGTTCCAACACAGGGCATTCAGCTGCATTTACTTTTTTTTTTTTCTATTCTCGCGCTGGATTCTGGTCATGGGGTCCCCCTTTGGAGCCAAGCCAGAAAGTGAAGCTCATCCAGGCTCAGCCTAATGTGGTGTGTGTGGTTCTTGTAGCGGCTTCGCCATCGTTTTTCCAGTGGAGTGTTTGAGAATCTGTTGTCAGTAAGGAAGACTCATTTCCAGAGAGGAGCGAGAGAGACTCAGCCATGACTGCCATGTTTTGGCATCTGTAAGGCGGTGTGACTCAGTGGTAGAGTTTCACAACCCAGAGGTTGTGGCCTAGATCATGTCGAAGTAACCCTCAGCACGATACGTAACACCCAGTTGTTCCTGATACTGCCTCATAAGTAGGTAAAAGAGTAGTCCGATGTGAAGTACTTTGAGGGCCTGGTAAGGTAGATAAGCACGTTCTGAGTGAACTACCATTTACCATCTGCTAGTAACAATCACGGAAAGAGTTTCTGTGTGGAGCCCAGGACATTGAGGAGGCCTGGTTTGGTGGCGTCCCTTGATCGGAGATGAGATCATGCCTCAAGTCGAGGAGTTTGACAATCTTGGTGTCTTGTTCATGGGGAAGAAGAGCGGGGATCCAGAGTTTGCAGTGATGCAGACCAATCCAGTTTGTCGTGGTCAAGAAGGAGCTGAGTGAAAATTGAAACCTCTCAATTAAGAAACAAGACGAACAAAATGGACGGATTGACGGAAATGTACGGTGGGTGACCAAACTGAATGGTGAGTTCAACTGAGCACATTTTGTTCTTGTACCAGAATGCATAGGAGTGGGGTTGGAGAGAAAACCCGCCTGATACAAAGACTGCTTCGCTTTTTGCTCCCTTGAAAGTTACCTGGCACTAATTTGTATCTGTAAGAAAGTAGTGACAGCCGTCAAGACCAAAAATCCTTGCATCTGTATATGACCTAATGTTTTTTATTCATGCCAAAAGATTTAATGAATACATTTCATCAATATTATTATCCTTTACAGAATTGATCCACTGAAGAGAGACAAACTAACGGTGAGAGACAGCATACTCTATATTCTATACAGTTTTTACAGTGTATTTCAATGACTGTCACTTGTGACTTTTGGTTGCAGTCCCCCATGAAACGTGGAGGTTGACTGTTCAGAGAATAAACAAATTGTTTCAATAGATCAATTGGTCAACCGTGATTGTTATTTATTTATTTTTTGATTTAGTGACGGCCTACAATTTCAGTCAGTTTAGTTTCCCCTTAATGTGTTCAATGTCCACATAATGGCAAAATATTACAAAAATGTGTATGATGTAATTAGACACTGGCACAAATTGAGCTGCTGAGGAAAATATCTTAAATGAAATAAATTCACTCGCTGACAATGACAACATCGAGCATCATGATTTTGCGTCGTTTCGGATAGACTTTTGAAATGCGTGTCACGAATCTCATTAGGCAAAGTGCGCCCAGTATTGTGACCGGCATTCTATGAATCCATCAATGTGATTGCATGTGTTCATGTTTCCTTAAATGTGCAACCACCCACAGAGTGATGTCAGTTAAATATTTCAAGAGAGAGAGGCGATGAAGTGTCCAGAGGGGGCACATGCCATCTGAAGCTCTCTGTGCTCTCCAACCAAGTATTTGTGATGGACGCAGACACCTGATCCTGCATTAGGCTGCCTCCGAATCCACGCACCATCACAGCTCACCCAAAACAGGAGCTTGCCTCCACGGTTTGTTTTATTGTTTCACTATGTTAGTAGCATGTTTGCCTCTCTCATGTTCTGTACATAATGTACACTTTAAGTGTTGAAATATTCTGTAGTTTAGGTACTGAGTGTTTCCTAGTAATGGGCCGACAGATATGCTTTTGTGCCCTCATGCCAATCTCTCCCCCTGCTTTTACACCAGTAAACCACACAGTGGAGCTACAGCTTTTTGCAAGACCTGCATTAGACAGGCACACACTTACACACACTATTTTCAGACACGTTCTTTTCAGTCATCCTATCTGTTTGCAGTTGTGAAAAAGTAGTCTAATGATGTACGTTGGGGTCCAATGGTAACATTTTAATCAGGACTAGATTAGCCTTATGAAGTAGATTCAGCATTGTAATTTTACCTGGTATCACATAAACGTTCATCCATGTGTAATGAAAATGCATTTGGAACTGAAAAATAAAAACAAATCGACAGTGGACCTGGTTGAAAAATTACTCTGACCATGAGACTCATTGAAGATGATTTGAGAAATGACACCATTATTATACACCATTCTTGTTTAATTTTATTTTCCCCTCCTCTAAGCCCCTAAGCCATGCAGGCGGTTGCTGCAAATATGAGAGGGAGAGTTCTGCTTGCCGGCATTGCTTGTTTCATTTTCCAGAAAATAGAACACTTTGGAATGAAGAGGAAAACGCAACTTTTGAAGAAATCCTAAGTTGTGATGTCTCTGCTTGTGATCGTACATTGACAAAATCGAGTGTTTTAAATATTTTAGTAGTAATCTTAAACACAGGCAGAAATTTAAATATGGTGCCGCCTATGAAAAAGGACGAGGACTATAAATACAGTTAATTCATCCATTTTCTGGCTGGTTTATACCTATTCAGTTCATTTAATATTGTGTTTGTTTGTGTTTACTATGAATTCTCTGTCTCAGTAAATGCCTTTTTAAAATAACTTTCTTCTTTTTTCTAACTTTTTTCTTCTTTTTTTTCGTCAAGGTTGATATGCAAGGGCATGTTTTCATTATGCAAAGGCCACATAATCTCAGACCCTTTGTTTTCCTTGGTTTTTCTCAAAAGTTCCTCGCCACCTCGAGAGCAGGCTAATGGATGCCGGTGGAGGAAGTGTTTGACATTGCGGACACAGCAGTGCTTGTTTTAGAGGAGCTGGTCATGTGGTCTGGCCCCCGAATGTGACCCAGACCCCCCAGCCAACTCCAGGAGAATTCAAGAACTGTCCGCTCTGGGCGAACCGAGTGTCAGTTTAGTCCCCCAGTGAACACAAGTCAACATGCCTTAATGCTCGAATCACCTAGAGTTACACTTTTGCGTCTGCAATTAGCTAAAGCAAGTCTGCCCCACGCCCTCTGGAGCTTGCTGTTTCTTAGCCATGACATGGAGCTGTGAGCCGGGCCGGATCCGTTGTTCTTACATCCATGCTGGGGCAACCAAAAGCTCCTCGGGGTGCGGGCCTGCATGGCAGAGTGCCTTCTTGGCCGCGTGCTCCCCCATCTTTCAATGTCACTGAGCCGGACAGGAAGAGATCAAAACAAACATGTGGTGGCAAGGAGTGACTAACATGATAAATCGCCATAATCAGCATTGGGCAACCCATAATGTTTGAGGCAACCAAATTTCTAAGGACAAGAAACACACCGTACAATGACGCCAGAACTAATGCGTCACTAACATTCAATTAACCAGGACAAAGGCCTCTGATTCTTTTGGTAAATGACGAATGAAAAGCTGTCAATCCATAAACACTTCAGATTAACAATAGCAGTCTGCGCATCACCTTCTTGTAATTGTGAATACATGTACAGTGTGTGCATTTGTGTGGATATGTAGCCATCTATGGTTTGTTTATCTTTTTGTTTATCCAGGTAAAGCATATGAGAACAAAACAGAAAGGTTTACTGTAATATATATATATATATATATATATATATATATATATATATATATATATATATATATATATATATATATATATATATATAGAGAGAGAGAGAGAGAGAGAGTAGTATTTATGCCGACTAAGTATATCATGAGCTACCAGTATCTTGCAAAGGAAATGTCAGCAGGTCCTGAGGCATTAAGTCAATCCCTGCCTCCAATTGTAGGCCCAATCGATATTATGGTCTGTCAATAACAATGAGTAAGTAAAAAAAATAAAACAACTCACCTCTTATGTTTGGTGAAATTTTTCAACACATTGACATAAGGGGCAGCGAGCTACAAGACTGTATGCTTCGTCGTGTATATACTGTATGAGTTCATGCAGCAATGCAAGGCACACCATAATACATTTGTACAGTTCATATAAAGATGTCTAAATATCGTTAAAAAATTGAGAAACAAAAAAAGAAGGAAGAGCAATTGTATGATGCTACTTGGTCTTTAAATAAGTCGCTCGAATGGTGAAAGGGTTTTTGAAATTTACAAATTTACTAGCACCAAGAGAGTACATAAAAAAATGGTGTGTGTGTTTATATATATATATATATATATATATATATATATATATATATATATATATATATATATATATATATGTATATATGAACAAACAAACATTTCTATGATTAATGACATTTTTTCTACTTTTTCTACAATGCTTGTAACATAAGTTTACTTTAAAATTGACATTAACATAAAATTATTGAATTAAAAAAAATCCTTCATCAAGACCGTTTAATGGCTTTGTTTCTTTGTTTGATAATACACAGGTGCCTGTTATATGCCAGATAAAACATTCATAATAGGCTGCACACAAGTGCAGTGATAATTTTCGGTATCCTTCACTCACGTGCTAAATGGTGGTTTTAGAGTGTGAGGTAGTTTCTGAATCTTCCAGTCATGTGGGGAAGAAAAGTGAAGACTGACCAAAAGTGGTCTGGGCTTTGGAAATAAATAGGTTAATAAAATTGCTGGAAGGAGAGTGTGGATGGTGGTATGCATGGGGAACAGACAAATGCATATTTACATTTTATTCCAAAACAGGCACAGACAGAGAATGTGTTTGCTTGTGTACGTGCCCATTTCTTATTCTATGGTCTTGAACATTTAATGTTTCTCCACCATGCTCGGACCAGCATGGCTTCTTATCATGGAATTAAATATTTCACCCCCCAAAAAAACCTCTATATTTAAACTTGAGAAAGATCCCTGTTAGATTACAATGGGGATTGTTATCTAGACACACAAGAGTAGTGAAATGATGCAATTACATAATTTATAAAGCATCAATCAGGCATTGTGATTTTGTTTTGCTATCTTTTGTTTAAATTGTCATACTCATGCATACATTTTAATGTCCATGCCTAAAGTGAGATCTAATCACTGTTTCAAAACGTTCCCGACCTCCATGCTGTTATTCAAACGATGCCGTGTATGGTTTCTTCCAGCGGAAACAGTGCGTCCTTGTACGTTATCATCAAGGGCCGAGCGTTGTATGATTATGAGCGTGTACGTTCCAAATTTTGGTACTGACTCCATCCTGCACATTGTGTGCCTCCTCTGGGACTTCCTGCTACGAAGAGGAGCCACGCACGAAAGGACCGACAGTGGCACCCCAACCCCCTCGCAACTGAAATCTCCTGTACGCGCAAACACTAAGTTGCACGACAGCTCACTTTCCTGTCCCGCCGCTCTGCGTTTCCACTCGGGAACGGGGCTGGTGGGGGGGTTGGCATTCCTCAAGGTCAAATCTCTGCACGCTCCTGATCCCCTAATTTCACTGTCTGGTGTTGGGTGCTCACTCAGATGGACATGATAGCCACTTCCTGACGATCATAAGAGACCGATGTCACGAAAAGAAAAAGAAAAAAATCTCGTTTCAGATCACCTTCAGTGTTTCCAACTGGAGATTTACTGGGGGAATCCTAAGCCTCTGTCAAACGAGCCAAAGGAATCCAGCAAGTAGGCAAATATGGTTTCTTCTTGAAAAGCAAATTTGAATGCTAGAGTGCTCGTAAAGGAAATATTCACTCACTGGCTGAAGTGTTTGGAAGGAAACTCGCAAGTCCTAAGCACCTTTCTGGCTTGGCTGGATCCAACACGGTTATTAACTTCAGGGAGGGGAACAGAGCTGAATAAGATACAGCTTAATACTCACACATATGCGCGATCTGTAGTGGCGTTTGTCCAGAGCTCTGTAGTTCAAGTTCATGAAGGGAGAGGCTGGTGAGGAGTGAACAAGCCGGGACGGCCAGGGACGGGTAGATGGAGCGAGCCATTCGGGATGGAAGAACTTGACGGGGGGTTGAGAGACGTGAGGGGGAGGTGCAGAACGGGACGTTTCTCGGCCCTAAGCCCCCTCGGCCAGAAACAACAAGCGAGCCTTCTCATATTCAAATAAATACCAGGCCAGCGGGGAGTAGATAAGGAGGAGGTATAAGGGGCAAGAGGTTTGCCTCTTTCCTCCTCTGACGTCTATTTAGGATCACAGGCACGAGCAAGAAAGAGCAAAGCGGTCAGTGATATATTTATAAATGAGCAGCGACCCTGGCCTTGCATTTAATACCAGGCTTAAGTCGTATTAGAGAAACAAAGGCCCTGCGGATCTCGCTCGGGCAGAAGAAAGGCCCTAATTAATTTGGGGAGATCACGGAGGCCTATGCAGGCCCACCTCATCGGCCCTTTGTGGCAGGAATGCCAGCTATTTACCGGCCTTCCAAACGGGCTGCGGAAAGACAGCAGGTGATGACGTCTGGGGCCGCTATGCAGCAGATAGGAAAAGGATACTTTTCAAAAGCTAAAAGCTTCCCAGTTTTACAACAAAGAGGAAAGGGGAAGAGAAGGACTGATTATGAAAAGCGATCTCACTCAAGACACCTCCGGTCCCCGCTCCAGCACACGCACGCAACCTGCTGCAAAATATAGCATGCTGTATTTCTGTAAATATGTGCTTCTCTACCCTTGTGAAAATGCCTCCTTTAAATCATTCTTGTACATATAATTCTCCCAACTCGAGCCTGCGGCTAGAGTGTGTGGCAGCAGCAGGGGCCCAGCTTGAAGCCTGTTGAAGGGCCCAGTTGGCAGCTGCGAGCCAAGCATACATGTGGAAAAAAAAAAAAAAGAATCTGCCCACCACACTCAAAAACAAACAAGTAATACCACTGTCACTTAGGGAATGGTATCATTTGCACCTTTTGAAATTGTTTTTGTTCCGTGATAGATGAAACTAGTGGGAAGTACAGTGGTACCTCTAATTACGAACGTCTCTTGTTACGAAAAATTCAGCTTGTGAAAGGCCTCAGCGGAAAAATATTGAAAAATATTGTCTCTAGTAACGAGAGAAAATTGAAGAAATGAAAGGCGACATTGTTGGCGTATGACACAGGAGACACCAGCGCTCACGCTAACATGCCTAATGGAATATATTATCACAACCCATAAATTTTAACAAATTTGTTACAGTTTGTGATGCATTCTTATAATTTGTTAAAAATTAGATAATCATTTTTTGCATTGATATTTAAAGTGGTCTTCCACGTTTCATTTTTACTCATTTCATCCACACTACCCACCACCAATTTACACCGTAGAAAAACAAACATTAAATTGACATTAGCTACGGCTAATATTGTACATAGCTATTGTATTCACATAAAAACACATTTGTAACATACTATTTTGGGGTGTTGTGTCTGACATCAGTGTTGTGAGTATACCTTTAGCAATTTAGCAATGACATGACACAGGAAGCAGTTTGCATGACCCCAAAATAAACTTTAGTTTATTTACATGCTCAAAATAATCAAAAATTAATTTTATTGCTCCTGTGGACTTGTCAATGTTTCCTGGATTTACAAAATGTAAAATAAAAGTGTATAAATTAAACGACCTAAAAAGGTGTCTTCCTCCTTCTGCACTCCTCAACACACCTGTACAATCTCAAGGCAAACAAATGAACTGCATTTGTATTGTCAACTGCTACATTATTATGATTCATTTAAAGGGTTTAGGAAGTTTAGGAACATTTTTTAATGATTAATTATTCTTTACATGACATATTTTGATTATTATGCACTAATGTAATTCAAATATATATTTGTTACGTTTTGTGATGCAATTTAATAATTTGATCATATTCATTTAAAGGGTTTAGGGGCATTTTGGGGGGCTTGGAACAGATTAGACTATATACATGTAAAAAGCGGCTCTACTTATGTAAGATTCACTTTCCAAAATTAACCATATCTTGTAAATATAAGTACTACTCTATACATTTAAAAAGGCCTACCTCTTAAAAGCTGTAGGGGAAATATTAACTATTTCTTGTTTTGGAATGGGCTGTGATTTTGGTTTCTTGGCAATGAATCCGAATGTAGCTCATTCTGCAAAATGTCTCAAATTAAATACAATATGCAGCGTTCTTATGTGTGGGAATATAGTCTGGAATTTGCTTGAAACGGGCACCAGGGAATGATGATTTTCACCTTTGCTCAGCCATTGTGTTCATTTCCATTGTGTTTTATGCACGTGTCCTTTTATGATGACCCCCAAAAAATACAAAGAGAACGGGCTGAACAGGAAAGCCACCTTTATACGCCAACAAGGAAATGTGTTTCAGGCCTCATTTCTATCCTCTTTTTTTCACAGAAATGACGAGAAATTGTTCTTGCAAACAGGATGGGTGTGGCTTATACTTTTCCCAGAACCACTCGAGTGGATGTTGTGCGTGAGATGACAATATATTGATATAGTTTTCCGCTGGTTTCACGTTTATTATCGGTTCCCGCAATCCCATGTAGGCATTTACCGTTTAACATTAGTTTAAAATCTAGAGATTTAACATGATCTTCCTTTCCTGAAATTTGCTAAATACGCAGAAGAGCACGGTTAATAGGGACGGGTTTGTTGAAAAACTAATAGAAAATAAGTGGTGCGAGACCAATTGTCAAGACGTGATTTTATGGACCAATTGATTATTCGTTTGGGAACATTTTTTAGCTTTTCTTCTGTTATTTTTTTATTCACTTGTGGAAGTATTATTAAAACTTACGCACCCATAAAGGCAGTAAAATGGTTTACTTCCAAGAGGTTATAGGTTTTCAACGAAAAGTTAGAAATAAATAATTCTCCTCTGAAGATTTTTTTTTTTTTTTGCATTCTGCTGAAACTAATTGGCCTGTCACTCCAAGTAGTTGTTGCTTATTTGTTTTTTCAAAGCCGATCACCGAACGGGGAAGCCAATATTTCCAGGCATGCAGCATACCTGCGTGTATTTCATCCATCCCCGAGGAAAGAAGGGACACCCAGGACCTCTTCTGTCAGCGGTGAACTGTTCACTTCCTCTCCTGCTAATTCTGGGATGTGGACTAATATTTGGATAGGGTAGGGTTATATCTGTGCATAGAGCACGTCGCCTGGCTTTATGCTATATAGGAGCATCATTAGTGTGAAAATTGGAACCTTTATTATCTGACGTCAAACAGAACGATACATTCGTGATTAACCACTAAATTAATTATACTGTACGGAGTTGTAATTGAGACATTTTTACTGTTTTATGTGAGTGGGGAATGGTAGAACAACGGAATAAAGGCCTTCCCAGTAGGTTTCCTTCATGACACTTTCTTTTTAATAATAACAAAAAATAGCTGACAATGAGCCTTGACGTTTACGAGATAAGTGCCATTTAATGAGGCATGCATGGGATTTGTCATGTTCGCACAACAAGATGCGCACGCAGGGGAGACCGACTTCACGCTCGTCTGCTCTGGGCTCTCGTAAAAGACAACGATTAAGGGTGAACGTAACAGTATGTCATGTTAGAAAGAAAGAAAAAGAAAGAAAGAAAGAAAGAAAGAAAGAAAGAAAGAAAGAAAGAAAGAAAGAAAGAAAGAAAGAAAGAAAGAAAGAAAGAAAGAAAGAAAGAAAGAAAGAAAGAAAGAAAGAAAGAAAGAAAGAAAGAAAGAAAGAAAGAAAGAGAGAAAGAAAGAAAGAAAGTTCTTGGTTTGGAAATAGTTTTTCTTTCTTTGAAAGAAATAGTTTTTCTTTCTTTGAAAGAAAGAAAGAAAAACTATTTCCTCAAATCAGACTAAATCTATCTGGTTCCTTATCTTCCTAATTGTGACGAGTCATACAAAAAAATGATACTCGTGTATACCAGTTGTATACCAAACACTTTTATTTAATTTTAACGGATTTAAATGGTTAAAAAAAAAGTCAGATTGAAATGGATTGGACTCTTGGCCGCCTTTGTCTTCACGCTTGATTTTGCTTGAACACTGAAGAGTTTGTTTTCACTCACATGTTTCATTGCAAAAAGAGTTGTTAGCCATAACCCTTCAGCTATTTACACAAAACTTCAAAACGTCATCACAACGAGCGTGGAACGCAAACATATATAAAATGAAAAGAGCTTGAAAACATTTTATTTTATTATTCATAACATCATCTCAGCCTCGCATAAAATGTGTATGTTGTGGCCAGTCTTTGAGTATAATAAACATTCGTGTATTATTATTATTATTATTATTGTTGTTGTTGTTGTTGTTGTTGGACTTGTTTTCAATTAAAAACATGCGAAATTAGGGATCTTGTTGCTATAAGTGACACAAAACCAGTGAAAAATCAATAAAAATCTATCTATCTATCTATCTATCTATCTATCTATCTAGCTATCTAGCTATCTATCTAGCTATCTAGCTATCTATCTACCCATCTATCTATCTACAGTATCTCCAACCGCGTGCAGTTTGTTGACGCTCTCCGCCGAGAAACAGCCAAAATAAATAGAGCTAATCCTCTAACTGCTTTATCCCATTAGCCCCCCGCTGCTGCCTCTTCGCTTTATTCGTTGACCTCATGTGTAAATTGGACGGGATCCGGTTAATGTCCAACAAAACACATTTCCACATTTCGGTTTGGACACCGAAGCCGAACCCAGACAAGCTGAGAAGCCACAAGGCGACGCGGGGGTGCAAGAGGTCAAGTCCAGCTCCCTCCAAGGTTCATGTGTGTAAGAAAGAAAAAAAAAGTTTAGTGACTGCAGGCGTGTTGCGCGTCTCCATCGCAGTGGCTTTATAAGACAGAGTGCTTCACATAAATCGTCACTGAAATGATAGCGCGTTATCAATATTATAGCAAAAAAGCATAAATAATTCACTTCAGTGTCACTTTCTCGAGGGTGTATTATGTGAGCATTTAAGTCTATTTTTAAAAATTATGCATTATGTGAGCATTTAAGTCTATTTTAAAAAGGTTAGGTTTGCTTATTTCGTGCTCTCGATTAATTATAGATTTTTAATCTCTCGAATAAAGCTTTCAATTTTTTGGAGAATCGGAGATGGTATTGGACTTGTTATTATTAGTATAAATTTTCCATGTAGAATGCGTGGAACTGCGATAAAACTAAGGCGCTTATATTGCGCCAAGTATTAGATGCATGTGTTTATTTCATACTTAGTTCAAATTTAGAATTCAATCGCGATGTACAGTGAAAAAAAATCTTTGAGTCTGTAACAAACATGATTAAAAAAAATAACGAAAACTAATTACATGACAGAAATGACATGCGCGTATTATCCGCGTGCGTACACATACACTCAGACAAATTGTACAATTCAGTGACTGAAATGTTAAATACAAGCATTTTAATGACACGCTTTAATGATTGTCTCAAAAAGGGACAGTAAATAAAAAAGGGCGATCAAATAAATGATATGAACAATAAATAAATCAAAATTTCAAAAGGTTATACTCCCACCAAGGTCGGCTGCTTGTTTTGGCTAATGAAAAGTGGCGCAGGCGCTAGTTGAGCGTGACGTTGGGGTGGCGTGGATCTCATCCAAATGAGTGACAAACTCTTATTAAAATAAAACATGCCGAGCTGCTCGCGCGTGTACGCGCGCGCGCAAGGGGGGGGGCGTGGATGCGGATGTGGCTGCCTTCTGACATTCTCGTATCAGCGGCAGCTTTTCGGGCGGGCGCACATGACAACACACCAGCCAGCGCTCACACACCGAGCACAAACACGGAATTAACGCGCGCTCGCCCTCCACTCGGCGGATTGACTATGCTCCGACACCGGCGGTTCACCGACCCGGTTCACTTCACCGTAACGGCGGGGTTAGTTCGCAAGCAGACTTTGGCCAGTGCGGGCATGTGAGCAGGCTTTTGTCGCGCATGGTCTTCGCCTTGTCCTGCTGTCTGGAGAAGGGGGAGGCGGCGCGGGAGGGGCAGGCGCGACTTTCCCCACTCGAGCCCCCTGCCTATGGACGACGGTGGTCCCCTCTCTCCCAGGGCGAATGCTTTCAGTATTGCCTCTCTGATTTGCGCCGCAGAGCAAGCGGGAAACGAGACGTTTGACAAGGCGAGCGCCGGCCCGGACAAACCAGACGGCGACAGCTGCTGCACGATGCATTACAGCACCGTCACCCGGGAAATGGAAGGTAAACGAGTTCCTTGATGATCGTATCACGCGTGACGAAACGTGACGTCCGCGTCGGCGGTTTGAGCCCCAACTTGTTTTCAGTCCGCTACCGGCGAAGGCTTATGCGCATTCGACTCATGGGACGCTTCAAAAAAAAAAAAAAAAAAAACCTTCCCGAATGCCTGTTGTCGGAAGAACAATTCGAACAAGTTGATTCACTAATTAATGAGTTTATCTATTTAGTCGAGATTTGCATCAAACGCTCTAATTTCGTATAGTAAAATAAATGAACAGATAAAAAAGGATATTTGACGCGTAGCAACCATATATACATACATTCACACGCACACGCGTGCACACACACCTTTATTTTTATACAGTACTGATCAAAAGTTTGCAAAAACACTCTAATTGAGTGCTTTTTACACTATTTAAATCTCCGTTGTGGATTAATATTTAAGTCGCCAGCATGAGGACATTTTTTATTTAATTATTTGTTTTAGAAAAATAAAACAAAATGTGTTTTAGATTCTTCAAAGTGTTGGGCCTTTTCGCCCGGACAACAGCATTGCCTGCACATCCGACTTCAAGATGTGGATGATGCTTTTGCAAGAGTATAGCTAAAATTGAATTGGATGATTGTTAAAATAGTAAGGCGTTTCCAAACTTTGAACTTAATTGTGTGTGTGTGTGTGTGTGTGTGTGTGTGTGTGTATATATATATATATATATATATATATATATATATATATATATATATATATATATATATATATATATATATATATATATATATATATATATATATATATTTAAGGTTTTTAGGATGCAGCAGTGTAAACATCCGACAAAATTAATCCAAAAATTCACTTTCAAGTAGGCACGATCACAATTCTGTTGTAAAGTAAAATGAAAACAAAACAAGTAGATAAAACATCCGTGCTGTGTGTATAGCGATGAAAATATTTTCTCGTTTCGATTATTTGCTCATTCAGCAACATTCAGCTTGGGCCTGTTTGTTTATTCATGTAAATCAGTGTATGTTGACTCAAGTCACTCGCTTACATTGCGGACCTATTGTTATGTTGTTATTGGGGGTTTTTTTCAACGGGGGTGATGCGGGCCCCATCCAAACAGGACAGGGTGCCGGGTAGCCCATTAAAAAGAAGGGGCGCACTTGTGTGTCAATCAGTCTTTTCACAGGGCAAGGAAAAGGCACATTACCTGCAGTTCCTTATCTAAATAGAAATAAGAACCGGTTTTATCGCAAAGGGGAGGCCCTCCTCGCCAGATAAGAGAGTATAGGCTGCCTTGCGCGCAACCACACACACAAGCACGCAAGCTCAGCGGCAACAGCAGCAGCAGCGCGCAACAACACTGAAGCGCAAAATCGATCGAAAACTGCAGGATTCCCCCGGGATTCGCTGGAGTTTGGACGCCTTTCTATAGTTTTGGCACATTTGGATGCTACCTCAGGGATTTATGACAACCCGCGAAGGAAACTTTTAAAACGAGCTTGGCAGCGTCATTTGGAACGGGTTCATTCTGCCTTTGTTTATTTAGTTTGTTTTGTGTTGCCGACTGCAAGATCTATTAGTAAATCCAGTCTTTTTGGGATGATTTCAGCCATATCCAGCCCGTGGCTGACGCAGCTGTCCCATTTTTGCGATGTTGCAGCCTTCACGACCAGCAGCCTGAGCAGCCTCAACACCCCGGGGGGATACCACCTCTCGCCCTCCCCCGGGGACCCTTATACCCAACACGAGGCCCACTTTGAGCCCTGTCCGGCCACTCAGCCCAACTACAGCTATGGGGGCCCGGCGCCGCCGAGCGACCCCACCGGGACCCCTTGCTCGTCGTCCTCGTCCAACTCTACCCCAAACAGCAAGAGCATCGTCAAAAAGAACCCCAAAGTGGCCAACATTAACGTGCAGCTGGAAATGAAAGCCTTGTGGGACGAGTTTAATCAGCTGGGGACCGAGATGATCGTCACCAAGGCGGGGAGGTGAGAGACATTTGCCTGAATATTTCATATGAGCCTGTAGCGTTAATTATGTCTTATTTTATCACTCTATTTTGGTGTAGAATATTTTCCTTGATCGCGTTCGGGGAGCCTTTTCATTTTGCTATATTCTTATCCTGACGTATCGGTTAGTGTTTTTGCTTTCAAAGCTGAGGCGCTCTTCTTTATTTACACACGTTTCTTCATTTTCACTCGCACTTTGTTTACGCGAGGGATTATTTAAAATCCCCGCGCGACTAAACTGTGATTGTAGCGTTTATTTATTGATTGAAATCTAGGCAGAATGCACCCAAGCGCTTGAGTGATTTTAGCTGTGCAGCATGCAAGAGTCTTTGTACCGTATATTTGTCAGGCGGGTGTCGTGCTCGAACAGCAAACACCTCATATTTCTCGCCATACGTACGGCATACAACTAAATTTTACGCACGGTTGCGCTTCAAAATTTCTCATCAATTATAGGTTGGGTTTTTTTTCATTTGGATTTTTGTGCATTACTTGCTTCTTAATTACACTTTTTGGTTATTTCCAAACTTTTTCTTGTTATGGTCTTCAATTGCCTTTTGTATTTGCAGACTTGGATTTTCATTGAGTTTTAGTCATTTCTTTTATTATTTTTACCCTTCAGGGATCATTAATACATCACTTCGTATATATTGAAACGTTGAAATGACTGTTTTGTTTTTTTTTTGACGTGACCATACTTTGAGAGTTTGATAGATAAAGTATTCCATGTTGATCTTTATATTGCGACATGAACATGAGATTTATTCCTATAAGTGAATGGCGTGAAACATCGCGAATAACATTATAACGATAAACTAAGACTATTTGAGCCATTTATTATCAGAACTGTGTATCAAACCGGTGGCCCTTTACATGAATCAACATTCAAAGAGTAGGTCTCACTTTTAAAAGGGTTGATGACCCCTAATATAGAGTGAGCGTTTACCCCTTCAGCTTCGACTCCTGAACTTTAGTGGCATCAATTACCATCATGTGAAAAAGGGCTGCATTAAACCTTTTTTTTTTGTCATGAAACATAAAAAAGAACGAGAAATAAAACCGTCTGAATCCGACATTCGAGAATTATACCTGAATCCAGATAATTTTATTACCTAACGAAATAAAATTGAGTTTTTTCAGTCATGTTAGGGGACAACACGTGGAGCACGCGTGCTTTGTAAATTGATGGTTATAGTGAGAGGCATCGCCCGGTTTAAGATAATCTTGAAAGTGAAACTTCTCCGCAGTGCAGTGTGACAAGTGCACTTTAAGCTCCTTCAGTCTTAGAGCCTAAACGCCAGCGTTAATTGAGCGTTGATTTCGGCATCCCTTTCATTGACTTGCAACCATTAGTCAGCTCGTTAGGCACAGAGACGTCGAGGAGCTGCAGGTGAACGATTAAACTCTGCTATATGCGTCATAAATCTTCATGTGTGGTCGTGTAGTTACACTTAGTCGTGCGTGGAAAGAACAAAATGTAAATGCGGGAACGTGAAATGTTGGCCTCTTTTGGCGAGGGCTAAATGTGTCTGGAAAATATCAGAAGTTAAAAAAAAACATTTTAAAATGTCACTTATAGCAAATTAAAAGACAACAAACGATTATGTCATTCACGAGCTTGCTGCAAATGTCTTCAACAGGCTATTTTCTTCTACGAATGCATTTCCGCAAGTACGGAAAATGTCTTGATTGAATTGGTCAACAATATTAATTATTCTTTTATCTATTTATTCTTTTAGCTTCAACAGTTACTCGGAGCAAAGTTGCTCCCGGTGATAAATACATTTGAGAAATGAATGTATATTTTCTGGCATTCTCCAGGCGAATGTTTCCAACATTCCAAGTGAAAATATTCGGTATGGATCCAATGGCGGACTACATGCTCCTCATGGACTTCTTGCCAGTAGACGACAAACGTTACAGGTAAGCCTCCTCACTTCAACCCAGCGTTTGAAAAAAGTCGCACACGAGCCCCGCAGCGGCAGAAAATCTTACAAACTCGCATGCAAAAAACAACGTGGCTTTTACAAGTACAGTACATTGTCAAACGACTTAATCTATATATTTCAATAATGAGACAAATGGAGTGATAAGTGACCCCAGTGATCCCCGCAGGTATGCGTTCCACAGCTCTTCGTGGCTCGTGGCGGGCAAAGCCGACCCGGCGACCCCGGGAAGAGTCCACTATCATCCGGACTCTCCGGCCAAGGGCGCGCAGTGGATGAAGCAGATTGTTTCTTTTGACAAACTCAAACTCACCAACAACCTCTTGGACGATAACGGACATGTGAGTGCAATTATTGGAATCATCCCTACGTCTACAAAATGTGATTTTCTCATGTTAACTTACTGCGCGCAGAGGTGCACGATACAATTTAGACGGGTAGCGTTTATTTGATGAAGTTGTGATGCACATAGCGCCTTTTTTACTCACTGTCATATGAGAAATAAAAGCAGTCTTTTGGAAAGCTCATTAATGTATTTCCTTAAGCCTATGACCGCGCTTGTTCTCATTGTATCGTGATTTGAACCGAAAGCTTCTCAGCTGCGCGGCGGGCGTGCATTCGTGCAGATTTTATACAGCCACAAATATGAATAAGTGTATTCACGCTCAGAAATTTCTGAAAGGCAATTTAGTGTATCATATTGTTTTGCTTCAACTATATATATATATATATATATATATATATATATATATATATATATATATATATATATATATATATATATATATATATATATGTGTGTTCGTTTTTTCACACACGATATATTCATTCCAAATTGTTTGAAGTTCTTATCAATCCATTTTTTTCCATCAGATCATTCTCAACTCAATGCACCGCTACCAGCCCAGGTTCCACGTGGTCTACGTGGATCCTCGCAAAGACAGCGAGAAGTACGCAGAAGAGAACTACAAAACGTTTGTGTTCGAGGAAACTCGCTTCACTGCGGTCACGGCGTACCAGAACCATCGGGTAAAAAAATAAATCTAAAATGACGAGCATTTGTAATATATTATTAATCTCCAATGTTTGTGAGATAGATTGCTAAATCATATCAGACAAAGAGCATTTAACCGAGTCAGATAATATTGCTTGGTTTGTTATAAACAATGGAGTAATTCACACACATAACAGGATTCAAGTCATTATATTGTGCGTGTTTGCATAGTTTGTATTGTTAAAATTTATGTTTTTTTTTGTGAATGTTTCTGATCACTTTCACACAAGACCTGTAATGGACGCTGCAGTCCATATAAGCACACAAGTTGGTGTGTTTAATAAAGTACAGGAAGTGTAATAAACATGCATGAAGTGACGTTAATAATGCATCCGATTTTATTTTGTTTAAGTATGCAGTACGCAATGAAATTCAAGATTGTGTAGTTCAATCCAGATTCAACATAAAATACAAAGGGAGTTTATGCATAACATGTTATATCAAAAAATCACAAAACTAAATAAATCTTGGTAAAATCTTGGCTAATTCTGCAGTAGAGGTAGCAGTTCTATTTACATCTGCTCAAATACATTGATCTCGAAGAATGAAGATAATCCCACTTATTTAACTTGAGTTGCATTGAAGTGTTTTGATTTCCTTGTGACTTCAGATCACCCAGTTGAAGATAGCCAGTAACCCTTTCGCGAAAGGCTTCCGGGATTGTGACCCAGAAGATTGGTGAGTTTCTGTTGATGCTTTTAGGAAAAAAAAAAAAAGTAAAAAGTAATTTGGACATGTTTCTCCCCGGTATGAGGAGCAACAAAGGAAAGGGAACATTTGCAAGCATTATAGGAACACCCAGACTTGCATGTTAAAAGTACACAATGAAGGCTGTGAGCTTTGGAAAACACTGGATATTGTTTCAAAGATTATCGGCCCCTTCTCAGTCATTGATAGATTAGCAAAATTTCTCCATACACAAAAGTCCACACATCTGGTACGGAAACGAGTGACTCAATTTCTTCCAAATGCTGTTCATTTTTCCTCTTTCAAGCTTTAACTAAACAGATTTCTCTGAAGTGTAGCCTTATTAATCACTGGAAAGGACCATCGCACTGACTGGCTTTTGACTTTTATCAATCGGAACAGAAGGCGGGCTACGGTGGAAGGACCCAAGACATGCATTGCTGTTATAACATAATATCTGAATACACGCTGAAGAAATTGTGGCTTCAGCGTTCATGGAACGACTCTTGTCTTCCTCCTCGCAGGCCCAGGAATCACAGGCCAGGCTCCCTGCCAATCATGAGTGCTTTTGCCAGAACAAGAAACCCGATGTCATCTCCTCCTCAGCAGAACGGCACAGAGAAAGGTCTGCAGCTCCCTCTTTGTTCCAACGCGGGCTTGGCCTGCCAGTCCGCTGGCCGACATCAAACCCGGTCGGCTTCTGTCTTCCTGACAACTGGCTTTCTGTCAGTGTGGGCCACGTTCCATCCAATTTACGGCTTAAAAAGTGATGCATTTGAAGGACCGAGAAAACGCTGGCCTTTCATTAAACAAGAACATGAAAGGTCCTTTGTATTAGTTATTAAAACCTTTGAGATAACCAACACTTTCATGAATCGATTTTATGTCCATAACTGACAATATCATTTTTTTAGCTTTAGTCTGAACTGGCCAAAATTAAAATTAATACACAGATATGATCACGTGGATCACATTGGCAGCTATTATGCTATTTTACGGCTAGTTTGTTATCAGTTATAATATCGACACGTGTCAATCGATCGCTGATGTCATTGATCGGGTATGCGACATAAGGGGTTGAGCCAAACACACTCCAATAACGTTATATGCTTCCATCGTTAATAATACAAGGGTTCTCTGAATACACAGTTGGAGTTTATTTCAATTTCTTTCCCCCATTTTTTTTGAAGATACTTTTGTTGTTGTTGCAGGGGGCCCCATTTTATATGAGTGTGTATCAAATATTTACGTTTACATGAATTTTGGATATTCTTTCCAATTTGTAGTTCAACCATAAAGCAAATATCCAAGTTGTTTAAATAGATCGGCCCATCTTTTCAGTGACAATTTTTCTCAGTGTACATTTCTCAGCTCAGAGAAGTTTGTAAAACCGTACGTACATTTCTCAAAACGGTTTGTAAAAAATAGCAACCCGTCATGGTAAGTCATTTTCTTTCACACATTGCCTTGTGCATTGCTCAGAACGAAATCTCTCTGTCATGGAACATGTCACTGCCATCAAAAGAACAAGCATTTGTGTCACTGTGTATGGTAACAGTCAAATTGCTTCGTCATGTCAATATAACGCTGTACTGTGGAGACATATTCCGGTCTAAACCGACAGTGAGGTTTTGATGCCAACTCAAAAGTGAATATCACACCTTCTTCCGTGGAATATTGCACGTTACAGGACTGGTTAAGATTCCAAATTGAGTTTTACAGTTTGCAAATCTATTTTATTGACAAACAATCTCATTATGCTACAGACAAGGGAAAAAGAAAAAAAAAACACTTAACTAAAAAAAACAGTAGAAATGTGAAGATTTGACAATCTTTTGAGAAAACAAGCGTAAAAAAAGCATTGTTGCATGCATGATTGACCTGACACACAATGAAAACTTCTTCAAACATGATGTTTGTAAAGATTCAAATATCGTGTAGCGTGAGACAATTCAACAGGAACTCATTCCAACAAATTGTGCTGTAACTTGCTGATTGGTGTTTGTTTATCCAAGACCAATTTATTAATTCTTCATTTTCTCCCCCAAAACATTTGCTAATATCGATGAGGAAAAAAAAGGATTCTGAAATATCAGCGGCGTAAAATACTGCAATTCTCTCAGTCTTTGTTTACAAGTTAGGGTCAATAATGAGCATTTCAAATTGCGATGATAGTACCTAAATGCGCCACTGTCCATCTTCTCAGATGACAGCAGGCGGGAATATGAGCGAGAGCCCGGCGGCACACCGATACATGCTGACCCCGCTCACCAGCTGATGTCCCGCGTCCTCAGTCCCGCCCTGCCCGTCCCGGGAGGCCTCCACGCCGTGCCGCTCACTGGCGGGCGCCCCAGCCCTCCGCGCGACCTCCGGCCAGACCCTCACACCCTGCCCCCGGACACCCTGCACCACCACCCTTACAAGTACCCCAGCACCTATGAACACTACCTGGGAGCCAAGAGCAGGCCGTCCCCTTACCCCTTACCCAGCATCAGAGGACATACCTACCACCACCACATGAACCCGGCCACGGCTAACATGTACTCGGCAACCAGCGGGCCCGCCAGCTACGACTACGGGCCGAGATAATGACGGCTAATGGTGCAACTGCATTGCGCGGATGGAGCCAGCCTTGAAACTTTTGATGCTACCTGCAGGGTGTGTTCACAGACTGAAAGTACTTTCTGCTAACGAAACCCTGCTGTATTTATTTAAAGAATCTCTGCAGGAAGCACAGACACCAGCGTTGAGCCCTGAAAGAAGGTCCCGTTGTGACCCGTGAACTCAATGGCAATCGCTCCGCATCGGCTAACCTTGAGGAGTTCAGCCGTTGAGCTGGCCGGCTGAGGAGAACGCGTTTGATCACGGACTGGAATTGAATATTTTTTGTGTTGAATGCACTTTTGGATTTGCTTTGTTTCTAATGCTTTCAAAACAAAAAAAAGCCATACGTTATACTCTCCCTCAACCTTGTAGGTAGACGACATGTTTGCATGCTGAGCTCATCGGAGCGGCTGTGGAAACACATCAAAATGTTTATTTGTCTGCTGAGGAGGGGGGGAAATGGACGGAGCATCAAACGTGAACATTTTGAGCTGCTCTGAGAAGCTTGTACCATGGCACTGACTTGCAGCAATTCTCAGTAAATAAATGAAGCAGAATGACTGTTCTGTGTCTGTAACGTGAACATTAAATTCCAATTAATCAAACCATCTTTTTTGTGTGGGGCTTCCATTGAAAGATTAGAAACTGATTGATATATTCCGTGAATTGATTCTCTTATGTTGTGCCCTCCTGACGGCAATAAGCTCCCTCATCTTGTAGTAAACATTTAATTTTAAACACAGGTCAATTAACGATAAGAAAATGATAATAATAATGGTAATAATAATATAAAAACACGAATTGTAAAAGCACCACACAGTTAAACTTAAGGTAAAGTTTATACCCTTGCAAATGTACCATTCATATTAAAGCACATTAAATGATGAAAACAAAAGCCACCATGTACATACAGTTGAATTGTAGTCTATAGTATATTGTTGTTTCCACCCAAGGAAAAACGTGGTAGTGTTGTAAATGTGCCATAAAAGGACACAACTAATTACATCCAGTCCGGACAGTTTGATTATATTTCCAGAATATGACTACGTCAGGAATGCTTTTGTTGTCACTGATAATTTTACTTGGAGCAGATTTGCTTCAGGATTTATCCCTGTCTTGATATAAAGGGAAACCAACCTAATGTTTAATTTTTCAATTTTAATTTATGTGTTTTTCTTCTTTGCCTCGAGACCAGCTGCCAATGAGGGGGAAGCAGGAGAAAAGGATGCCTGAGGGCGCCTGACCTCTGACTGTTTAATGGCTTGTAAAGGTGTCAGAGGTTAAATAATGTTTCCATTCGTTTCATGTCGAATCAATTGATTGTACCATTTTCGTTTTTTTCTTTCTTTTTAGGGTTGCTTCCAAATGCTTCCACCTTACTTGAATTCATGCCAACTTTACCATTGATTCATTAAAGGTTCCGTCCGCTATTTAATCATTTATGAACGTACATTTCTAAACATTTGATATCAAATGTAGATGTTTTATTTCATCAGCGTCAGTGTTACCATGCAGGCCACACGCTGTTCACTACAACTTGCATAACCTAATTTGTCTGGTCAGGAAGCGGAGGTCTGGCGATCTATTGGTCGCCTGCTGTGCTGTGCGCTCGCCTTGCAGCTCACATTGCTGGATAGCGCTGGCAACAAGGAGGTTAGTTGCAGCAAATGATAGCCCACTGTAAAGGTCTGTTTCTACTGAAATACTTCAAATGAAAGTATTGTGAAATCTCGAGTTACTGCAATAATTCAATCATATTGACAAAAGCTGCATGAAAAACACTTACAGAAAAACAATAACATCCAATGAAAACAAAGCTCATTGAGCGCTGTCCGTAACCTTAAATTTCATTTAAAAAATTAAACTAAGAAAAAAAAACGGATGTAACTATTCATGCAACTTATAGTTTTTGTATGTTTTAAGCGTTTTCTGGACTTTTATTGAAACAGTAATAAATTGATTTCACTTAAAGTAAAAAAATGTAGTAGGAACAAGAAGTACTTTTCCAATGCCATATTTTAAACTCACATAAATAGTACATTTATGGGTTTATAAAGTATGACATATTATTTATCAATCAGGGAATATTACACAAGAAAGCTGAAATATCTGGAGTTTCCTCTCACAGGATGCCAAGCATGTGCCATTGAAAAATGAGGAAACTGATGATGGATGACAATGCAACCTAAAGCATCATGTAACACTTATCTGCATGTGGAACATCTGCTGCATGAAGCCTCTATCACCAAAATATGGGGTACCATTATTTAAAAACTACTCATGTGAGTTCTCCTACAGTCTGTGTGTGTGTGTGTGTGAGTGAATATATATATATATATATATATATATATATATATATATATATATATATATATATATATAATATATATATATATATATATATATATATATATATATATTAGGGCTGCATGATTAGGGCCAAACGAATAATCACGATTATTTTTGAAATCACGATAATTAATCACGATAATTCATCATGTTTGGTCAAACATGTCTAGTTATTGCCCTTTCATTTTAAACAAGCAGTATATAAACAAGGTTTCAGGGCTTGATACATACAAATAATAATAAAAAACAAATGTAAATATATGGTAAGTAATAATTAATACAAATGCACAAAACATAGCAGAAACTTGGCACACAGGGCAACACCTATTAACTTACTTGCTGAGTGCAAACCAATGAAAAAAGAAGCCTACTTAAAACCGAGCACATTATTTACTTTTAAACTAATTTTAATCAATTAGTGGTCAAAATGTCATTTTCAGTCATTTCAAACCAAATTTTTTGGAACAGTTGGGATACAATGTCCCCTGGTGGTAGGATGGTTAAGTGTTTGATTTGACTTGTAATCAAAAATAGTACTGAACTTTTTAAATCTTAATATCGCTGAGGATCATCTTAATTAATCATGGCGGCCAATATTGTGATCGCAATTAAAATTTGAATAATTGTGCAGCCACACACGCACACACACACTGTATTTTTGGGACTATAGGCCGCAACGTTTTTCTCATGATTTGAGACCTGCAGCTTGTAGTCCAGTGCAGCTCATCTGCCTTTTTTTTTTTTGCCAGCCATCAGGAGACAATCCACTGGTAAAGCAAATGTGTGTATCAGTTCAAGGTGTGGATTTAAGGAGAAACTATGTTGTTTCAAATGCACAGTGCCTGCAAACATGACTCTGAATGCCTAAGGAATTTTAGGCTAATATAGCAAACAGAAGCTGAACTCCGATTGGACAAAAAAGTAATAATAATAATGTAATAATAATAAGTCACAAAAGTGTGTGGGCTGCACAGCCAAGTCACATTGCATTTAACAATTTACAGTTTGCAGGTCAGTGCTTTTGATGGGTGTTTAGGCCATCAGAGAAGGCCTTGAGGGCCCTGAAAGCAAGGCCACTAACTTTACGTTCTAAAAACATTCCAGTGCTATAAAAATGGGATATGTTAGATAGTGTAAAGTGCTATACAATGATAGTATTAGGTCCACATAAAATGGCAAAACCACCCGCATGGCTACATCCTATAACCCGGTCAAGCTGAACTTTGACTCTGAAAGGCAAAGAAGACACACGAGGGGAGATAAGTGGAGCACAGGGGCTATTGTAGAAGGGGGTGTCCCTGTCCATTTATTGACTTCCTAAAAGATCCATTATGAAGTGATTTACGAGGTCCACCAGCCAGCAATCTGACCGAGCAGCAGGTTGCTGTCTGTCCCATTCAGATGACATCTGCACCAATGAACCCGACATTTGATTTATCAAACGAAAGACGGAAGCTGGCCCGCGCCGCCGCTGGTGTTTGTTCAAAGCCAACATGAGACTTAGGAAGCTATTATGAATGGGAAATGTCAGCTGAGAGGTCAGGGACAAAAGGCATAGACGGACCTCTGCGGGGTACAAGGAAAACATGTCCTGGAAACCGAGCGGGTGAGGGGTGTGTGTCTGTGTGTGGAGGGGGGAGGTCCTCACGTATCCTATATTACCACTATACTTACAGAAGTACACATAAAAGCATCAAAATCCAAAAGAAGTTTGGTTATCTTGTTTTGATCATAAAAGGTAAAAGTATTCTAAACAATTAGTGAATCTTTACACAGACTGATAAAAGTGACCTCAAAAGATGGTGCACAACTCAAACTTCCAAAAGAATAAAAGGTTAAACCTTAAAATGGAGTATTACAGTAAAAGTACTGAAATTCTAGGGAACAAAGCAGCTTGTCTATCGCTGTTGTGTTTTCTCCCCTTCCTAATGATGTGTTGCTGTTGTGATGGTCCGGCTTTTAAACTTACAGACCTTTCCTGTGCGGTGTGATGGATCTTTTCGTGATGAACTCTGGTGACCACGTCAGGAGACGAATCCTCTATGCAGCACAATGTCCAGCGCTTGAAGCCATGGTCATTGTCTTTTTTGCGTGTGATATTTGAACACATCAGCTCCCAAGCTGCTCATTAACTCAATCATTTATTGAACTGTGGACAGAAAAGCAACAGTTTCATGTCTTTGTGATAAACTTCCTCTTTCACAAAAAAATGAAAAAAACACATCTTTAGCATTCCATTTAAAACAGTTGGTCGCAAGAGCAACATATTACGTCGGGTAATGTTGACCAAAGACCGTAACAGCTGATATGTTAAACCAAATGTCTCTGTTCTAGGCCTGCTGTGATTTACCTTGTTTGACAAATACAGTATGGCCTATTTTAAGAAAAGTCCAGCTAAAATAACAATACAGCATTACATAGCTGCTCAGATGTGTTGTACGCCTCATGTCAGATTGGTAACCATAATTGCAATTTTTTTCATCTAGTTTGGCAAACTACTCTGGGACGAGCGCTCACCGGAGGCTGAATTTCACCTGCATCGTCAGTGTTCATTTAACCTATGAAAACTGTGGGTCCCCGGGACTCCCAGTATTAAAGAAACTATGGGTTCTGACAGAAAATGGTTGTGGTCCCAAAAATTGCGCACCAAAAAGGACAAAGTAATTCCAAGGTGGATTTAGAATAAAGTTAAATATTGCAACCACTGATTTTTAATTAAAACTGACCAAAAAACAAGTACAAAATCAGTATTAATCATATAATATTAAGATTACAATTAATCATCATACCTTTCAAGTTTTTCATTTATTAAAAATTGAGCACAATTTTATACTTCTCAAAATAATCTCGCGGTCCGGATTAAAGCCATTGGCAGGCCAGAACCGTTCGACACGCCTGATCCAGGCGCTATATTTCTCAACTAACACAAGCTCAAAGCTGCGTTCTCAAAATGATCATCGTTTCATGCTCTTGAAACTCACCGCAAATTCCTGACAGCTCGTATAGCAAATTAATATGGTTGGCTTGTCAAAAGGAATAACGTTAGCTGCCTTCTATTTCCTAGCTAGTTAGGACTTCATTTAGCTCCCTCATTCCTCGCCGCTTTCTTCTTGGTGCTGGCGAATAACCTTCCGATATCCATCTTGGAGTTACACTTTAGGTCAATTCAAAATAATATTCTCGACACGTGTCACTAAACTTACCGACTTCTTGCAGTCATTTAGTCTCCTGCTGATCCCTCGTGCAAGCAAAATCGGCTACACGTGAATAGATTACCATATTAATTAGTCATGTGGGCATTGTTTATGTTGTTCTGTAATACAGTAGCAATGAATTAATATACCAGGTAGTATGCGGCATGTGCGCTCTGAAGTGAGTTTGTTTTTATTGGTGACATTTTTAACCCGAGCACCCCAGATCAATCTTTCTGCCGATGCAGCTGGTCGTAAAGGAAGCTAGATAATGAATGCTTCAAAATAAAACATGGGATGTCAAATAATGCATGAAATAAACTTCATACCGACAATTGAATTTAGAAGTTACTCCCAGAAGCATGGTCGTGACGACGACTAGTTATCATATACTTGATCATTGCCTCACAGCATGAGGCTGACCAGCATTTATGTAACAAAAAATGTGTTTTTTTCTCTGCAAGATCAAACAAACATGGAAGACGAAGATGTCAAAAATGTTGGTAAATCGTCAGGTTTTGTTGAATGAAAGAGTAGATGGAGATTAGGTTTTTAGATTAGTCCCGAGGGATGCACGTTGAAAGTATGCGTCACCCGGCAGAAATTATGTTATATATATATATATATATATATATATATATATATATATATATATATATATATATATATATATATATATATATATATATATATATATATGGTACTATGATAGAGTATATTTTTATTGGGGAATCGTCAATTCCAATTCAAATCATTCATGAGTGTCATACGAATAATTACACATACAATTACAATAATTCTTCATCAGAAACTATTTTTACTTCACTGCACTTGATAAGTATACTTGTAAATCCCCCCCACCCCCACTGGACAGGAACAGGAGAGCGTTTGATGGTACTCCAAGGACTACATTTCCCATGATTCTTAGTCACAGAAGCAGGTTATATTTCTAGTATGACACAAACGTATAAATGAAAGTTAATGGGAAGGAATTTAACAAGTAAATGTAAATGGTTCCGCATTTGAATCAGTATGTTGGGGCCCACAGACACCTTTCCTACATTTAATCATTCCCTTGAGCATTAGTAATATATTCAGAGGGTCAGACAGTGTCAGGTCCCTCATTGTATATTGACCAGAGACTGATGCGTTGGTCTTTGGATCCAGCAGCTAGTAGTCTTTGCCTGGGGTCCTTGTGGTCCGAGAATGCAACACTGAGCACCGTGTCACTGTGGTACTGCAACACTGCGAGAGGTCGCAGCTTCTTCCAGCCAAATATCCGTACTCGGTGGTCCCAGCCAGCTGATGCTAACAGTTTACGATCTCCTCTGAGACTCAGCTGGGAAATGCCAGGGTTGGTTAGAGTCACGCTGTCCTGGAGCTACAAAAAGCAAACAAAGGAAACAAATTAATGCCGGGGCTTTTCAGGAAAAAATAATTTTCGCAACAAGAAAATTGGAATTTAATGCTGGCTCCCATCTATGATTTCAATCCACTGATATTTTGTAAACATTTTTTGGAAACCTGTGTGAAACTTGTTCAGCTTTTCTCAATTTATTTTCCTCTATTACTCCACCGCTTTTTGACTTACATGTATTTTGGTGTTTTTGGCTGGCAACCAGTTGAGGGCGTCCCCCGCCTACTGCCCGAAGCCAGCTGGGATAGGCACCAGGAAGCCTGCGACCCTTGTGAGGGTAAGCGGCCTTAGAAAATGGATGGATGGGTACTAAATAGGCTAAACTGTAGCCTTTCAGGCAACTATAACTGACACAACAGTGAGATTGTTAGGTGTTCTGATGACAGAGGTCCAGATTTCTGCTGATCCTGGCCCATAAACTCCTGAGTTTCAATCATCACGCATAAAACATTACGGCATGAGGGCCATGACCAAATCTCTCTGCGTTGCTCTATTTGGTTTGGAGTTAAGGGGGTGCTACGGTGGAAGCATGACGGGGCTTGAGTTACCCTTGCGACACTTTAAAAAGCAGGAGAAGCTTTCTTGGTGAAATGCTTGTTTGCAGACAAGTTGTTGCTTTAAGCGCCTCTGATGAATTACATTTGGACGAAAGGTCTGGTCAGCAAAAGAAGAGACTTGATTAATACGCATTTTGTAACGTCCGCCTGCTAAAGATTAGCCACAGCTCTTTTTCTCCATGAGCTACAGTCTTTGGAGAAATCTGGCTAAGGGGCACCACTTTGACATCCTATAATAAATGATCGCAATCTGAAGGACCTTTTGGAGGTGGGCATTCCTCGGAAGAGAAACGTGCTCTTCTTGCGAGCTGGGGATCTCAGCTGAATGACTGCATGCGGCGCACACATCTGGATTTGAGGGGATGAAATCCAACTGGACAGCGTAAAATTGACTTCATGGGTTATGTCTGAGGAGACTAATGGCCTCGCATAGAAAGATATGTTGCCGAATTTATCTGCTCCTGTTCCGGGCTGGAACTATACATGCCGCATGTGGAAGATAGAAGCCAGGTACTCACTGCCCGAGTGGATAAAGAGGAATGTAAGTGAAAGAGAGCAGAGAGGAATGCCATTGATCAGAAAAAAAACAAGCCTTGTTCACAAGTGTGATTTCACCATTTTTATGTTGTATTTTGTGATATTAATCAAGCCATCATCACCGGTACCAAAAGTGTTTCAGTGTGTAGATGCTTAGACCAAACAAGCCAGGGTACACTGGTGCAGAGAAAACTTTGGGGTGACAGATTGTTTGGAGCTTTGTTATTACCTCAAGAAGTTGGTATGCCACGACCTCTCTCCATCTGGTCTGAATTAGAGGCCTGATAATGATGGGTTAAAGTGTCTGTTTGTGTTTGTTTTCCATCCCGAAATCTGCGTCAGGAAAGGGCATTTGTTTTATTTAAGGGCCAATCGTAAGCAGGAAGTACTAATGATGCAGTAATGGATATTGGGTCAATGTCATTTTCGCTGCGAATGAAAGATTAAGTCATTTACAAATATGTTGAGATTTTTTTATTTTTGTATTTTTCCCAATCTAACAACATAACAAATAACACTATCTTGTGTATTTGGCCGCAACTAGCATTATTTCAAATCATCCGATTACAGTTTTGCTGACAGAGCAGTCAAACAATCATGTGTAATCATCATTGAAAACTACAATTTCTTTAATAAGCAGATCATTGTCAAGACCGTTGAATATATCGGGATGTAAAGATTTTACTGCCTAAAAAAAGCAGTGCTTCTGCAATCAATTTCTAAGTCATTATTCTCTTATCATTCTTCAATGTCATTGCTTATAGAAATTTGGAGTGGATTATTTTTATAAACACTCCCTCCCCGACTGCATTTCTGCATGCGCAGCTGAATTGCTGGCTCCCTCACTTGTCTTGGGCCTTCCAGTTCTGCTCAGCGGACAGGCTCAGAGGCATTCCTTAAGCCCCAACACATCCAACGTAAACTCACACTTTGTGATCTCTTTGTAGCATCTCGTGGACATGAGCAATATTCAGGAGCGTCCATTTGGCAACCATCACTCGAACTTTGCTCTACTTTTCTCCCTCATCTGTGCTTCGCCGACGTTCATGCATATCCACTGAAACATCCCATCATCGCTCACTCACTCGAGCCTATCGACTGGTAGGCTTTTCACAGGCATTTCTGACACACCCTGACTCTGAATCACACTCACGAAGGAGGAGATTACAGCCCTTTGTCACCTTGCCTGTCAGAGCTTGGCTCTGCTTGATGAGCAATGCATGTGTCAAAAAAGGTCAACAGTCCCATTCAAAAAAAGACACAAGGGTTCCTCAAATAGAAGACCTATAATTTTTATGACAGGTCTTTCCCCGATCCATTGTCAGCTAAATGAACAGCAATTTCACAAAAGACCGTGATCCCCATACCAACAAAAATGTGCTACCAGACATTGCGACAGGTGTGTCGTGGGAAATTATCTATTGTTTAAAATCTCAGTGTGTGTCTTTCTTCAAGTCCGGCAAGTACATCAATAAAAAAGGCCTAGGAAGGAAAGCAAATTCGTGAGGAAATTCACAATCTATTTCGGTTTATATACGGTTTGCGACACCCGTTTTGGTAATGTGCCGAGCATTTTTTTTTGCGCATCGGCCAATAAAGGTCGGAAAACACTACAGTGCGAGGAATTAAATCTTTACTTAAGTAATAACGAGGGCGGCGGGGTTCCACCTGCAGAGAAGTGTCAAGTGTCAAAAAGGCTTACTGTCGGTCATGCCTGATTTATACTGCTAATCTTCCTCTGTTGATTCCGGTTGTGTGTGTCCAGCCGACAACCTCTTTCTTTTTCTGCCTTCTGGAGGAGCCTATCACTACTCCATCAGTGCATTTGAGGGCCCGCCTAAATGTATGCCTATCCAACTTAACAGCTTGTAAATCCTAACATCCACACCTGCATGGCGGAGCCCAACAAACGTAAGCTCACGGGAAACCCGAGACAGAAAAAAGTTGAGGATCACGCTTCGTTAAAACGAGCGTAGAGCGGCCAAGCCACATAGCAGATAAAGGCATTTGAGAGCCATGTGCATCACATTAACCTCAGTTCCTGAAGTTATCTGTCTTTATCTGGCCTTGATAAGGTTACTTCAAAAAAACATTCAGCTTCACTAAATCACCAGTGCACTGTGTTTTGTCTCATTAGTTTTTCCCTTCATTTCACAACTCGGAACATCTATCTGCCCGTGCAGCCAGCTCCACAATAGAGGCCACGTTGAAGCGGTAATTCACTGCGAGTGGGATACCGTGGCACTTACAGCCTCGTCAAGCTTTATTGCAGCTTCCCACTGAGTCTACTGTTCCCTTTACTGCAGATGTGTTTTTTGTTTGGTTAAGGGGCCTCCAAGGTTTTGATATTTTTATTACCTCTCAGGGGTCGTCCATCAGGACATGAGGCCCGGGTGCGCCACCCAGCAGTTCCCTAGCTGCCCAGCCTCCAACGACTGCCACACAAAAATACTTCTGTGGGAGGAACTGAGCATTGCTGTCTGGACTTCACACTGAGCTGCACTTAGGGGTAATTTAAAAGTCCCTTGTGGATGCTTTTGCTCTCCGTGTGCTTTTTTCCTGTCATCTTCATCCTGGATTACACACTGAATCAATATTTTGTTGCTCAAGCAAAATAAACAAAATGATCATTCTTTCTCCTTTGGTATAGGAAATAACATTTACAATAGATGTAATATTTACAGAAATATTTTAAGGTTAAAAAAAAAAAAACAACCAACCCAAAAAAAAAACAAGGGTTTGCAAATATTTCTAATTCAAGCATTCATTTTCGAAAAGCCCTGAAAGGAAAAACACCCTTCACCCTATCGGGATGTATGCGATTAGCTTCAGGTTCTTCACCAGCTCTGATTCATGGGGTTGCCTCGAGAATGCGAGCATTCCCTTTTGCTCAGGAAATTGAGAAGATATATGGCTTCTAAGGAGGCCCGAGATCTCTAAGGCCGTGACTGTTATGTAAAATGAATTATGAGGTCCAGTGATCTTTCTGACGCACAATCACACCAAAGAGCAATTTACTGTAGAGTGTCCAATATAGCTACCATGCATGTTTAGGGGAATGTGAGTATCAGGAGAAAACCCACGTGGGCACGAGGAGATCGAAGAAACTCCACCCCACAAGAAGACCAGGGCCATTGAAAGCGCGACCTCTGAATCGTGAGGCAGAAGTGCTAACCACTTGTTCACTTGTTGTGTGAAAGTATCATATAGTGTAAGAGTCTATGTTTCTATAGTATTTTATTGACTTGATTGGTAGTACTGTTATTAATTAGTTTAGATGGGAAACTTGCCTGAAAACTGAAAATACACCTCTATAATTTATTACAATTCATGTTCAACATTTTCAGTCAAATTGGTATGTCCCTGGGGGTCGTTATTTACGGAAGTGATGCCCAATTTGCCAATTTCCTTTAAAACAACACTCCTTTGAATGGCAAAAAAGGAGAAAAAGAAACCACACTGTATTGCATCATTTTGTAGTGTAGTCTGTGCGTATGGGCCACATCAAGTATTCCAATCTCAATATTTATTAAGAATAGGTAAGCACAATAATCGCACCCCTGTGCTCAACAAAAAAAACCATTCCATCTGAAGTTTTGTTTTTTTTAATTACACATGGTTGTGGCCAACCTTTCGCTGCACAGCATGTTTAAAAAAGACATGACTGAGACAGGCAAGGGGATATGTTATCCTTTTACCTGTTGTCACTTCAGAATTAAATTTCACCAAAAGTTGTGATATGTGCTATGATATCTGCTTATCCTGAGCTATGGTCGCACCATTGGCCTGGCAACAAAAGGTGGAGCACGCACTTAGATTAAACTCTGATGTCAAGTACAGGGTCGTAAAACATCATGCTGCGGGCCACAAATATCCTAAAAGCTTCAAATTTAAGACTACTGTTGGGAAAATACAAGTCTTGACATGTACACAAGCATTGTTCGCCATGAAAAGCCCTTATCGACCTATAACTGTGTATTTTTTTTAATTGCCCACTATTATTTGCTCTATTGTGTGCAATACATGTCTGTTAGGGGAAGTGAACAGATTAAGAATTTAATTGTGTAGTGTTACTATGCATATGACAATTAAACTCTTGAATCTTGAATTTACGCAGGGCAAGGTTAGGCAAGATAGTGTGTGTTGGGCAACTTTTTCAAGGCCGTTCTTTACAATTGCAAGTTCCATGGAGAGTCACACTGCCAATTACATTGCACATTTCCAATTACACTGCACTAATTGATTTATTTATTTAATTTATCAATTGTAATCGGCAAGATGAGCAATGCCAGCCGCCACAACGAATGTTTATACGAAGCATAATGGTAACATTATGTCATGCTGTCAGGGCCGACTTCAAAATAAACGCAGAATAAAGCATTTTTGTCCATGTATTACTTGTTTGGCTTCCTATTTAAAATTGCCCTTGCAGCACTTTGCTGTTAATGGCTTGTATGAAAAGTCGTTGTGGTAACCGGCCTGATGATGGTTTTATTTTGTGTCTGAAAACACTATATGCTCCACTCCAGATTTTAAACTTTGCATGAAGAAAAAAAAAAATCCCCTATTTTGCGGATTCATTACAATAACATAACGGACTTGTCACTGCTGCTGCTGCTGCTGCAAAAAAAAAAATCACCGTGGAAAATAAAGTACAGAATCGCTTAACAGCTAAATGTGATACTGTAGGCAAAAAGGCACTTATTGTAGGTTGTTTTTTTTGTTGTTTTTTTAACTCCTGTTGCGTTTTTAGATTGAGTGGCACTCCAATAATATTATCCATGCCTAATGAGTGACTATGTGAGTTTATGTGGGTGGTTGCAGCCCTGAATGACATCAATAGAGCCTCCCCTGCACTTGGCCTCTGGCCTCGCACAAACTACATAATCAGTGGCTGATTTATAGCTGGTCCTCCTTAGCACTTTGCGTTCCACTTGTTTTCCTTTCACCTTCTTTATATCACTGAATTACCAATTATCGGTCTCTAACATGCTGTTCAAGGTCCATTGGAACAATCTCATGAGGGCATTTTAAGAACCAATCTCTGTTGTGAGAACAATTACAAGACAAAGATTTCTACCGACAAAGGCAACCATAAACTGACTATGATCTTGGCTTCCACTTACCTGCAGGTTGTTCTTCCCATCCAGGATCCATGAGCAGAGTTTATTCTCCGAAGAAGCCGATATGCCCCTCGGACCCTCTGGGTCAAAGGCCATGCACATGACAGGCTCGAGGTGGACTTTGGTTTGACTCAGTATGGATCTCTGGGTTATGTCCCATAACAGCAGTGATCCATCCTCATACCCGGCCAGCAACAGGGGACCAGGTCCTGATTGTGGCTAAGGGTGAGAGATGATAATGAAATAAGATGAGGAAGTCAGGAAGGCTTCAGCTTTAAAAGATCCTTATTGTCAAAATGGCCTTAACCGCTGTGTGATCGTGGAAGCAGAGAAGAGCAGAGGTTATCTTTCTGGAAGCTTCTGCTGACTCCCGCGGAGGCTCCATTCATCGACCTGCTGTTCTCTCTTAGCATCACTCCATTACACCGCTACTCATTTTACTCCTCGTCTGTATTGCTGAGACTTTTTGTTGTTTTTGTCCCTGTGGCATTTTGTGCATTGATCAAATATTTTAAATTATGCTAGCTATTTTTTATTACAGATAAGTAATCATCGAACACTACATTTTTTATTTGATAGTGTCTTCTGTGTTCAATTTATATTTCTGCAGTCTACTAATCAGCACTCCAAATTTAAAACAATGGTCGCAATTATTTAGTTCAATATTTCCCTACAGATGGCCCATGTGTAGTATTCACAAATTGTGTCTTCTCTACCACATTTAGAAGGCAAAAATAGTACCGAATGAGCAGAAATATAGACGAGACACATGTTGTTCAAAGCTTGAAAGGATGACAAAGTGATGCGCCTACGTAGTGGGCACAGTGATAACCTCTCAGCGCCTCCCGCCTTCTGTTAATAGTGTGTGTCGGATCAGACAGGCACAGTGCCGGTGCAAAGTTGCCAATGCTTGTAAATTGCTTCAGTGAAAGAGAATAAACTGGTGAGCTGTTTAAAAAAAAAAAAAAATGGCCTTCATTTCTGTCCTCTGAGGTTTGGGGGAGGACATGCGGGAATGGAAAAAGGAGAATTAATGGTGATAAAGGAGGAAGGTATGTACAACTTGTGACGTTTTGCTACGAACCTGTTTTCTCGAAATACAACAAAGAGCGCAAAATTTTACATCACGATATATTAGTCATACGGCTACTTCACAGCATAAACATGTGCCTTTATATAGGGGAGAAGCAAATATATTCCATATGTGCCAGAAGGGGAAGATGTTTTCATCCATCTTCAAGTCCTCCTCTCTTAACACAATATATTTCTCTTCTTCAACCTTTAAACAAATTATAGACAGTCATGTGTTCCCTCCAAACAAATCGACCAGGATGAACACGGAGGGATTATGAAAACAAATAAAAACAAGTGAAAATCAGTGGCCCCTGCTTGCCACCAGGGTCTGGGCTAAGCGTTCCAGGCTTGGGGCCCACCATTTCACTTAAATGTAGGACCTCCTTGATTGACGATGTTATGGGTCAGAGGTCAGGGAACCCTGGGTAGACACCTAATTCATTATATCCTACACAGGCTTTTCTACACGAGGGCTCTCTGCTGGAATGGGTCTGAGGCTGTGGGGAGAAGATTCATCAATACGCAACAGCTGGAAAGATGGATGGATGGTGACTGCTGAGGGACGCAAAACCCAGTTACATTGGACTTCTACTACATTGCATGTACAGAATGTGTCATTTCCTGAGAAAGTGTTTCCTACATTTGAGATCTTTTACTATCTCTTTCAAGTCTAAGTCGTGAAGTGAAGGAATTGTTGGGTTTTTCATTACTACATATTCCTACGTACCTTCTGCACATGCGTTTGATGTAGTACTCCTCCGTGCCGTGCCCTAGGTGGCGATAGTCGCTGATGTAAATTTCGCGCAAAACATTTTGGAATGCCTGACGTCATGCCTGTAAGTTTTATTTATTCGCCAATAAACAGACTGCTTTCATTTTTATCCACATCTCCTCATGCTCATCTGTCCAGGGAGCCAAAACTCGTACTTCGCATACTGTGATCGGGCTGAAATGGGTCCCGGGGTAAACCCCACCTTTTGCCCATAAAGAATAGGAATACAGAATGCAAAATAGGATACAGCACAGGCAAAACCTGAGTGAACATAAGCAGCACAGACAGATG
Source organism: Hippichthys cyanospilos (assembly GCF_059441005.1). NCBI lineage: Eukaryota > Metazoa > Chordata > Actinopteri > Syngnathiformes > Syngnathidae > Hippichthys > Hippichthys cyanospilos. Next base: position 31,125,254 of record NC_142369.1, on the reverse strand, counting down.
TAAATTTTACATTTTCAAATATTTAATGATTTTGTCGCAGAGCATTCATGACAATGTGGAACCCCCAGTGAAATACAAAAAAAAGTGATAACTTTTTACTGCTACGTTTTAAACATTATTGTTGTCATTGGTGTCAGTAGGAAAGTCTTGGCCTTGCATTTGATCCAAATATATCCTTCAGCTCCCAAAGCTAACCAATGCCAAGAATAAAACATTTATCATAAATTTGCGTGAGGTGAAAAGTAAATCCTTGCAACTAGCTCATGCTGACAAACTACTCCATGCATTTGTGACCTCTGAGCGGGATATGATTAATGTAACTCCCTTAACACGCTGCTCCAGGAAGTCTTTTAAGACTTTGAAACTTTTTTTTTTTAACTCTTCGTTATACAGACTGGAACTAGAACTAGGCATACATATATATATTTTTTTCATGAATGTTCTCATAAACATGTTCTCTCTCAAAAACATAAAAAGCATATGTGGTACCTTATCAATTCATAGAAATCACTTAAGTTAGTCTTCCAGATTCAGTCAAGACTGATCTAAGTTATTGTCTATCATTGTGTATTATTATTATGATTATTGTTTTCATTTATTTAGCTTTTGTACAATGGACATCTTTAGCTTTTCTTTTCTACATTTCTTGAGGGTACCCTTGAATGGGATCACCTTCCCAACTTCCATTAGGCTGGCGAGAGGCACATTTGAAGACGGTTATTGTTTACTGGTAAAAATGTAACAAGAGAAATGCAGTTTATATGCACTTGTACATGGATACACATAATCACAGAGGTGATGGAATGTTGGCTCTGATATTTGATTAAAGTGTAAGCAAGATGAATATGATATCCAGTTGAATAACCATGGTATGTTAATCCAACTTTCAAAAAGCCAAATATTAAGGCCCATCGAAGAGGCTTGTACGGCTCAGGAAAGTTAAGTTCTTTTTAACGTCGTAGAAGCTGTAGCTCACCTTTGTGGAGCTGCATTCGTGGAGCTCATGTTATTGTTTGGTACAAACTAGGTCAAACTAAATGAGGGGACTGTGATTACAGTTAAACGGCTATAATCCGTTTGCTGAGACACTCTTTGTCAACATTCACTTGTCTACAATAAACTCATTTTTCATTGCAGCTCAAGTCATTTTCTTTTAACGAGAATAATGCATAATCCCTCCACCAGGTTTTAAATATGACCCGTGTCATTGTAGTCTAAAATTTGCCGAGGTTGAATGCCAAAGAAAAAATTTGATATCTGCAAATAGTGAATGCACCCTGATCTCAATTGTCCATAAAATGGAAATGAACGTTTGACAAACGACATTTACTCTTCAGTCTGGTAACGCTCCTACATTATTTTGTCTTCCTGCTGCTGGGTCTGTCAGGAATCATCAACAGCTAAACGACCAGCAGCCTGTTTACTATTGGAGCCAATACAGATCCAGCATGGCGCTGTTCCAACATAAGGAACTAATCTGTCTCCTTGGGTTTGTGTCCACTATGTTGTCAAGGCTACGAGGCATCAAGGTGATGAGCTGAGAGTGATGGATATCTGTATAGGAACATTTCCTTTTCCTCGCAAGTCTCTGTTCACAACAAAAGCCTTGCAGATCATAGATCACGACTGTTCCCCAGGCCGAGCCCTACAACACAGGTCAAGTGCAACCCACATGAAGAGGAACTTTTTTTCTCACACTTTCCAAAGCTCTCGCTTTCACAGTAAATCACAGATAAAGAATACGTTCTGTCAGCTTAAGAACCGAGAATGGCAGTTTTTAATTGAGGCTGGCAGGATCCGTTTTGAAAGCACACACAATTCAGATCAAGGTGCCATTATTTTGTGACCTCCAAATAGGAAAAAGTAAATATTCCATTTATTATCTTGAGTGAGCAATGACAGATTTTGAGCAAGTAATTTTTTTTTCTGTACTCAAAAGCGATCATTGCTCGCTCAATGTTTTTTCTATGCTCGAAATCCATCGTATTTTTGATGTCAAAAAACAATGTGTCCGATGGACGCACATTGATTTGAAAGTATACATGTGATGATGCAGGCAAACAAGGGCCCTACTACTTTGATGGTGGCACGACCTTGATGAAAATGTTAATATTTATCTTAATACACTGTCATCGAAGCAACTAGTTTGTGATCATAAGTCAGATGATGAACAAACTGAAATCATAAAAAAGGGAGGTAGAATTAGATCAATCATACACCAATGAACGCAAACGCCTGCTCTGAATGGAGAAAAACATGTCGTTCAAAAATATTTATGTCTGTTTTGCGTTTATTCCAAAACAAGATTCAAAACTAAGCACATCAATTATTAAGCGCGGCAATAATTACAGGGACTCGTTAAGTTACAAAACAGAAAGCAACCTTGCGTTAGGATCAGATTGGATGTGCAGCTGCAGGCTGATATATGACTGAGAACCCCCGGCCATTCCAAACAGTCTAATTACAGTGTTGGGACCCTGCAAGTTGAGAAGAAACGCTTGGAAAAAGGGGCCAGGATGAGCTGTCGGGCTCTAAATTATGTGCCACATCTTGCGTGTGCATTTTTGTTGACACTTCAGTTAGTGCCCATTCTTTGGGTAACTAGTCAGTGAAGCATGTAAGCATAACAAGGTATGGTAAAGGAATTAGAAAACGGGAAGAATCTACTGTACCTCATAAAGGTTGACAAGGAAAACAAACACCCTGATCCAAATATGCACTTACAGTAAAAAGACAAGCAAAAATATCTTGGTAAATGTTTTTTGTTTGTTTTTTTTGTTTTTTTCCAGGACAAAAAAATAGGGCTCAATATGTACCTTCAACGTTCTGATCATATTCAGTATAGAAGCTCAACAAATGATCATGTAATGTTATGTAAGGTTATGTTATCTTGTTAAAACGGAAATGAATTATATGGCATTTGAAGAAAAAAGCTTTCCCTTGTAGCAGTAATTTTCTTTCAAAAACACAAATACATTTACCATAGAAATCAACATACAATTTATGCCAAATGGCGTGGACAGCTTAGTGCTTACCTGCCACAGCTTGACACACATGACCATCCCCAATTTCGAATCTGGAACCAGGCTGCACACCGGATTCTTACTGGGTAGCTCAATAATCTTGATCTGCAAAAAAAGAGAGAAAGTTGAAACATCACAAGAAATTACTGATGCATCAAAAAAAAAAAAAAAAAAAAAGATGCGACAGAAAAAAAAACCCCTACCTTCATCAAGCTTTAAGAGTTGTGGTGAAACGTTACATAAGTGGCATATTGAATAACTTGCTCTGAACTCGTGCAAATACGTTTTGAATGGTTTTGCTAATGCTATATAATAATCGATTAGTGACCCTTCAGTCTAGCAGTTTTCAATCTTTAGGCAAACATGGCTGGTGAGAACAGCGTTTTAGATATGGATGAAAAAACGCTGACATGCTTTTTCCTTTACGTTTAGAGACATTAACAATTTTCCGCTCACGAGTCAACACCATACCTTTGCAGTGTGCGTGTATGTTTGCATAATCCCAATTCATTTCTATACAGCTGTGTGTATATCAAAGATCATGTCAAGTGCTTAATTTGACCGACCGAATTGGGCTCCCACAAAAAGGCACGGCTGCAACCTGAAGCTGTCACTGTGGCTTCAGGACCTGCGCACATCAGGAGATTCTGCGAAAAGCAGTGTAGCACCACCATCCATCATCACAGGGCAGCCACCACACTGTCCATAATAAATCCAGCTGTAGCTGACATATGACATGCCACGAATGGTCTTTTCCTGCACATACTGATGCTGATTCAGTGCTCCATTTTGCCTGCGTCCCTGACACATAATTTTTCCCATGGGAACACATACTTTCAAATCAATGTGCGTCAATGTGCAACGTTTTTTATAGAGAAGTTGTGAAACACTTGGTTCACCCTGCTCTTCATGTGACTTATATGTACTCTTTGATCTTTGGCTGCCTTAGCCAATCACGTTCTCACCTTCACGTCCTGGTTTGTCCGCTTGAGTTACTGCGGTAAATTAGCGCAGCTATGCTTATGCTACTTTCACGCAACGTTTTTTATATCGTTCGAGGTAGGGCGCTACCAGTATATCGAGCTAAAGTGTGGGTAAAGAAGGCAAACCAATCGAACTTCTCCCCCGTCCAACCATACAAATTTGTCTGTCTGGGAGCTTTGCGGCTTTCGAAAAAGAGATTCATTGACATGAAATTACAGAATCCACATTGTGCTATTTATTAATACACATAATAGTTGAGTCATTGATTTGAAATAAACTACTATCACTTGACAGTTAATTTCAAATCAGTCAGCTTTCAAAATATTCTTTGCATTTATATTATAAACAAAACTGTTTATGTAGTCTACAAAAATTGGTGTTTACCAAAAGAATTTATACATTTTAGAGCAGTCATTTCAATTCCGTGATGTTTTTGTTCAAGGTTATCATAACGTCAGATTCTGATGTCGTCCGATGCCTACTAGCAAAGATTTAAAATAATAATATGTTACAATTGTGAATGATAATCAGAACACGTTTAATGCTTTGCACATACAATTTTGAAGCTCTCTTGAAAAGGTTTATTTTCATCTCGTGTTTCACTGGGAAATATCAATAATCTCATTTGGGTTTTTTTTTTGTTTGTTTAATCTTACATCATAATGTAAAAGTTATCAAATTTATAGCTAACGTCAAAGAGTAGCGGTTATGCCAGGGGTGGGCAATTCCAGGCCTCAGGGGTTGGTGTCCTGCATGTTTTCCCGTTTTCTCTCTCAAACACTCTGAGTCAAGTGATTAGGATTATTTTCGGTTAGGATTAGGATTATTTTCGATCTTGTTGATGACCTAATTGTTTAAATCAGGTGTGTTAGGGAGAGAAAACTGGAAAACATGCAGGACACTGGCCTTCGAGAGCCGGAGTTGCCCACCCCTGGGTTATGCACATGTTATTATTAGGGAAAAAGAAGTGTTTCTTACGAATAAAAAAAATTAAAAAAAAGACACTTTCCCCTTTTTATTCTGTCCAGCAAAGCAAATTGAAGTTGTGTGATGATTCTTGGCACATCAACAGATTGAAGCAGAAATCATTTTTCCTTGAATTGAATCATTTTGAATCAAAAATTGGCTCTGGTTTGAATTAGAGACCTCAAAATTGAAATCGTGAGACAAAGATTCACGCTCCCAATTTTGTCCTTTTTATTCCATAAATTTTGGGACTCCACACATTTCTGTCCGGACCCTTAGTTTTTTAGTATTGCGAGTCCCAGGTACCCAAAACGTTCCTGTGATAAAATGAGCACTGCTGATTCTAAATAGCTCAAGTGGAGCTTGCGCCAATGCAGGCGCACTCAGATCGCAAAAAAACTTTCCTTCCAGCTTTATCCCTGTTGATGATTTGCGTATTCATTCTCATCAGGACTCGCATTTAATAGCCCTTTAGGCAATTCATCCATTTTTCTGTCTAGCATGTTTACATGCAGAACTAATAAACTGAGCCTAAAAGCCATGTCATTGCCTCAGGATATCTGCTGATCATGCGCTTCATCACCTGGAACATATCGTAAATAAAAGAACCGTGCTACTAACGAATTTCTTTCTGCCGCAATAAGCTGGAAAGAAACCAGTCATTTAGACAACTAAACTACATTTTCTCCATGGCTGTGACAAAAATGATGTCGCATACTGGCTAGTGTGTCTGTATCATTGCTTTTAATCATGGGTGTCATATTTGAGCACGATAAGCATCTGTCTGCACCAGTTATGCCTGTGTAATTGAGTGGAGAGACAAAATGGCAAAATCAACAGTGGCCTCCTTTTTGGTCTGGGATGTGGCCGTGTGTGTGTGTGTGTTTCTGTCCTTGTCTGTTGGGACAATGGTATTATTGAGGTACTGGGGAGTCAAAGGCGCCCTGGTGCCTGGTCCACTAGATGGGGGTTAGCCGAGGCACATTTGCTTGGATCAGGTGACTATTCTGTCCCTTTCAAGTGTGGCTCCTCCACAGCGGGGCAAGTAACACGAATCTGAAGGCAATAAAGATGCTTGAATAGCAGGCTGCCCTTTACTCACTTTGACACTGGCCCAGCACTAGACATTACAGGCCAGTGGGTGTTGAGCATGACACATGACCAAACAAATGATTAGACACAATGATTTTTATCAGGTACCCAATCTCATTGGGCCGGCAAATGCCATTTCTCACAAGCCAGTTAACAAGACATCCTCATAGCGCACAGAAACTCCGCTCCGAAAGTGTTGAAAGAGGGGAATTCCTTTCATTCGAATTGTCATTGATTGATCAAAAAAGGAAGATTATACAAGAAATCTAGCTTTTTTCCAGGTCTATACAGTACATAAGACTTTTGTTTGAACCCACCCATTGTCATGTCAGCAAAAGTATTGGAACACGCAATTGACGTGTGTTTTTGTTCCCTACTACATTGACATTGACATTAACGGAGTTAAATGTCTACAAATTTGGGTTCCTGTTGAAGACTGCATTTATAAGCCAGTAGTTTATAAAGGAAGTGTAACCATCAAAAAAAATATAAACCTACGTATGGGTCGAAATTTATCGGGTGGGAAGGTTAGAGCTATACAACCATTAGTACGACAGGTTGCCCAGAGAGAAAATTTGGAACTGCATTAGAAAGTCTGGGGTGACTGGGAGGTATGGTAGACTAGTACAGGACATGTATGTATCAGAAAAGCAGAACAGTGTCGAAATGCACTGTTGCTGTGACAGAGGAGTTTAAGGTGGAGGGGGCACTGCATCAGGGATCAGCTCTAAGCCTCTTCCTCTTTGCTATAGTGATGGATAGGCTGACAGAGGAGCTTAGACTAGAATCCCCGTGGACCATGATGTTTGCAGGTGACATTATGAGCTGCAGTGAAAGCAGTGAGCAGGTGGAGGAGCATTTAGAAAGCTGGAGGCATACACTGGAAAAGAGAGGTGAGAGAGGGACGACTCAGATGGTTTGGACATGTCCAGAGGACAGATAGAGAAGATGCTGTATTGGGAGAAGAATGATGAAGATGGTGCTGCCATCTGGGAGAGTGAGGAAAGCCTTAAAGGTTAAAGGATGTATTAAAGAGCTCAACAATATTTGGAGTAATAGTCACAGCTAAAATTGTAAGCATACTTGTTAGTTTTTTTCTTTTTGTTTTTTTTAATTATCTCAATCCACACAGGTTCTTAATTATTCCCATAGCAACACACCTAAAAACAGAAATGCATTGCTCCGGCAATCTCTGGTAATCTTCAGGGATGGTGTCATTTCCAGGGTGGCCTTGTCATCCATATACTGCACTTTGCCAGTTATTCAACGGGATTTTAAAGATGACTTGGCACTGTGTAGCGATGCATCGTTTACATTCGAGCCAACAGATGTTTGACTGGCCAAAAGAATACAACACATAAATGGACCTGTTTCAGTTAAGCAAACCGTATCAATTTCACGGCGGTGTCTACCAATCTTTTTTTGTTAGAACTGCTTTACAAGGAGACTTTTAATGTGAGTATTTGCATGTTTGTAAAAATTGTTGACCTAAGCATGGTGTATCAGCTCGTTCTTGACTGATACCCACGTTTCAACGAGCTCTTCAGCACTTTCGCAGATTGCCATATGATGTAAACCCTCGTAAAAACACTCACTGGACTGAGAAGGACTGGGTGACAATGGCACGGATCGACAGCCGTAAACCCACTTCGGTCGGTGCTGAGTCTGTATTTTTTTGGGAGGCTTCACTTCATGAAGCACACACTGAAAATGCCTAAATGCTCACCAAAAACGACAGGCTAATGTAACGTAGGTTTAGCCCAGCTCTTGTATCGACTGTGTTTTCATATGGTTCTAAGGTGGCACTCAAGCCGCCATTAAAGCTTAGATGAGCCGCATGCACAAAATGAGTTTTACGGCACTATGAAGTCTTTATTCACCTGGTGCTAGCAGTGTTAGCAGAATAAATGGGCGACTAGGTCACCTCATCATGCATACCTTACAGCGCGACACAGGATCAAATTTCAAACAATAATGCTATGCTAACAAACCGCAGGCTAAATGATAGGCAGGAGTCATTTTTTGTTTTTAACTCATTCACTGTCACTGACAGGCAACGGTATAAATAGCATATAACTAGGAAGGCGAGTAGTGACTGCGTTAAGGCCTAAATTGTCCAAGACACTCCCTTCACAAGCTATTATTAGCTCACAATCTACTTAATGGGCACTCGTTTTAATCTATTTTAAGCATCTGTTCCAGTATGTTTGCACAAATCTTCTTTCTTCTTCTTTTTTTTTTAACAAAGGCATAAAATATACCAACAAATAATGCAATGTGCTTGTGTTTGTGATGCACCCCAATGTACCTGTAAATAAAAACTGAAATGTTGCTTGCTCTTTTGAATTTCATTTTGTGGTGTTTATAGCAAAAATGCAGGAATCAGTTTCACTGTTCCAATATCTTGGAAAAGAAGAATGAATGCATTGAATCTATTCACCGAACTGGGTGTTGGAAGCCACGGCCAAAAGTTAGTGGCTGTCAGCTATTGTTGTCCAAAGTGTTCTGTTTTGCTGTTTTGCTATTGTTGTCCAAAGTGTTCTGTTTTGCTGATGACTGTATGTGCATTGCATTGTCATGTGACTTAAACACGTGCCACTGAAACGCCACTGAAACTTCTACCAATGGTCCAGAAATGCTTGAGCTCATGATCAAATTTGAATGGTCAGCATTTAGGGATCCAGACAAATTCATTAAACACGGTAGCATTGTAATAGCCAATCAGACAATGACACGACTGAATTTGATACTTTTTTTAGATGTATTTTACAGCAAAAAAATGTTTAATATAACCTCCACCAAAATAAATGCATAAATGCATTAAGGCATATGATATTGTTTTGATTCCTGATGAGGGTAGTGCTGTCCCACTTCACTGGCTGGGAGGAATGGATCAACCAATATAGCTAAAGTGGTGATCACAACGTTTAATATTATCAGGGCTCACCTCCTGAGTTTGTTCTCCTCCAAAGGCGAGCAGACACATCCTCTGTCCCACCTCCAACAAGGAACACTGACAGAATCCAACAAATCCTGTACTCAGAGAGTCCACCAGCTTACTGCGACCTTGACTCAGATTCCAAAGACAGACCCTCATGTCACGTCCCTGACTTAGCCATCAGAAGAAAAGTAAGACAGGCAAATGTTTCATAAGTTAATTTAGAGGAGAGAAAAAAAAACATATAGCCAAATACAGCATACTGACGTACTTACCTAATGAGTGTATCCTCCGAAGAAAGTGTACTGACCCAGATGACTGAACTCTCAGAATGACCTTCAATGATTGTCTGCGCCCTCCTGCTGTTCAAATTCCACATATGGATGGCACCTTTCCCTGACCTGCCACCCCAAAAAACCTGAGTAAACATATATGCAACTGCCTCACAAATGATCAGTTTTCAATTATTTTCCACATATTTATGGTTTCATTTGTGTTTTCACACGGCCTAATTAAGCAACACTGTACAGTACCACATGCAAATAAAACCAGGAAAGGTCAAGATTTGTGATTATGTTCAAGAACGAAAACCAAAAATGTTTTCACAAGACAATATAAAAGGAAGAAAAACAAAAGGTCAGAATGTAATACCTCTGTAGTACCGAATGAGGTAGGGTATCTTTTATTTGATCAAATTGCAAAACTAAAATAAAACTAAAACCTAAAGTAAAACAAAAAGATGGATACATTTTGGTTTTCACAGAAAAGTAATAAAATCCCGGAAAAACGAAAAAAAAAAGATCAATTTAAAAAATATTACAATTTTTAGCAGGGCTGTATACAAATAGAGTACTGCGATTAGCAATAGACTGCAAAATAGTTTTCACCACAGCGGGATGTAAAAAGTTAGTTTCATTGTTAAATGTCATAGTATGCTCCTGGTGTTTTTAACTTCAAAAAACAGTAAGGTACTGCAGATCCCACGATAGCTGATCACTGAGGCTAAGGCCTTGTCGAAATGTTAACGGCTTTTTTAAACCCACAGTCTTGCCTCGTCGTTGTTGTTTGTTTAAAGAAATCACGTCTCAACAAATCCAGCACAGTGCGGTTTCATTCACTTACAGGTATGCCAAGTAGCTAGGCGGCAGTAGTGTCGCCAAATTCTGTCCAATTAGAAAGAACTTCCGCCACTGACGTCACCAGTATCTGCGTCTTTGGGGGGAAAACGAGTAACGCGAAGTTTAAGATGGTTACATGCAACCATGAAACAGAGGCTTGGCCAAATCTCCACTTTGGCCGGAGGTTTTGAAAGATTCGGTTTAGATGAAAAGAAAAAAAAAAAAAAAGCCTGGTCACGTATAGCAATTAGGGCAAAATGGAGACGTTTAATGCCAGTTTGCAAGAACCCCAGCTACGTATAGACAAGGCCTAAGTCAACTAATACTGCAAAAATATATACAGTATATATTTTTCTTCGCCACTTTGCGCTTCAAAATTTGCACCCTCAGTGCTTCGTGTTGTTTTTATTTATTTAATAACAAATACATTTACAACTCCTGCTTTCATTGGTTGATCTTGCACCAGTAGCCAATCACATGTCTTGTAGGGGAGCGCATGAGCTGATTGACTGGTTGTCTCGCCAGTCTTGTCCAAGCTGTTAAATATGTGTACATTAGTAATCTTTGTCTCAAATCTGTAAAGTATAAATACTTTTCACATTTCAAAAATTCTGGTAATCACACATGCACAAAAACTCTGTGTTCCTACTTTGCAGATTTCACTTATCGCAGGGTCGAGGGGGGTTTTCGGTCACTATTGATGGTGAAAAACGAGGGAACACTGTATATTTGTAATACCGTATTTTCCGCACTATAAGGCGCACCCTCAATTAATGACATATTTTTAAAAAATTCCATATATGAGGCGCACCGGATTATAAAGCGTACCCTCAATTAATGACACATTTTTAAACTTTTTCAATCATAATATAGTAATACTCAAAGTAATAAAAAAAATAACTCAAATAATAACTCTAAAGTCTCAGTAGGATTATAACTCAATGTCAATATGACCAACCTTGTTCAACTGTAAACACACAAAAGAAAACAGGTAAACCTTACTTTATCAGCTCATTCCCCATCTACCAATCCCAATCTCAATATTGATAAGGGGCACCTGATTATAAGGCGCACCATCAGCTTTTTTAAAAAATTAAGGCTTTTAGGTGTGCCTTATAGTGCGGAAAATACGGTATATGAGTGAGTTGAATGTGGTACCCAGAGAAGAGGAGTGGAGTGTCCCCTCCATGGCAACTGAAGTGGAGGGTGTTGAAAGCTCCACTGGCACCCCGCAGGGTGTAGATTGGGGATGGTGCTGGCCGAGACATCGTCCACAGCGAGCGCGTGAAGAAACAACAAAGCGATGGCCTGATACTCACTGAAACAGAAAAGTCCCAAAACAACATTTCAAGTCATCTTATTATTGAGAAGCTGTTCAAACAGCAATACGGCCTAAAAATCATGTAATCATAAATAGTCATGCCAGATCATAGTTTTGTTTATACCTTTTTTCCAACAGTGTGTGTATTTTTTTCAAATGTGTGGCAGTGTGATTTCGCTATCCGAGATTTTAGTATATTAGGCTCAAAGTGTTGAATAGCAAGCATGTTCTACACTCAAAGAAACATAATACATAATGATTCCCTTTCTATCTCATACTCATTTCTCAAGTCACAACTTTACTAAATTTGCTGGCTGTAATTTATCAAGCTCCAAACACAAGATACTATCAGAGTACCAGAGAATCCAAATAAAGTGTGCCAAATATGCGTAAAGAATGGATCAGTTATGGTAGTAACAGTACTCTTTATAACAGTTGAAAAAATAGCATAAAAAAACAAACCAAAGCACCCTGTGCAACTTGATGAAAAGAGCTCACTAACACTTTAAGAAGCGACTGCTACAACAACAAAACATTGTGTCGCACTAGAGTTTTATGTACTGTATGCATTTTCCCTACTTTTAGCGGCTACAAAGCCTGCAGCTATTTGCTGCAGAGGCTCTCGTTCTTGTAGACTTCCTCCTTCCAGCCTCCAGGATAACACCTCTTTTACTCAATACGTCATAAATCACAACTTTTGACAGCTTAATTATAGTAAACAGATTCTGGCTTCTCACTCCTAGAGGCACTTGTAAGAGTTGAGGCTTTTATGTCATCTGTCAGCTGGGCAGCGGAGGAAAGCCATTCGACCACAGGTAATCTGTCAAATATACATTGACGAGGGATCAGGCACCTTCAATAATTAGATGAGTGTGTTAATAATCACTGTGACTGCATGTGAATCGAAATCCCATTATCATTGTAAAATGCAATACACTGTATAATTCTCTAATGGTACAGTCTCAACACTCAAACAACAGCTATGGATACCTTTGCTAGCGTACGTACAGGTATGCGTCGTCGTACGACCCTGTCATGTGAGAAGTGAATAACAATGCTCTGTTTACATTTAAATCTTATTTGAATTGGGCTTTAAAGACTGAAAGCGCTTACACAATGCACTTGGTTTCTGCTGCCCCACCATGAGACGGCCAGGTGCAAGCTTGCCCCTATTTGGAGCACGTTGTGAAGCCAAGCAAAGAAGGTATGCTACGGCCCTTTTCACTGGTTTTTGACAAAAAGTATCTAAATTTGTTAAATGTGTTACTGTTATAATAGAAAGAGATGAGCAGCAGTGGGAATACAAAGTGTGTGTGTGTGTGTGTGTGTGTGTGTGTGTGTGTGTGTGTGTGCGCGTGTGCATGCGTGTGCGCGTGTGTGTGTATGTGAGTGGGGGGGTAAGGTTAAAGTTGCCCATGTGAGTCTGAAAAGCTGATAAAATATTATTATTATTATTATTATAAATTATTATTAACTTGTGGCAGAAAGTGAAAATCAAGAATATTCATGTTATTACTAAAATAAAGCATGCCCCATAATCAGAGTTTTTGTTAGTTAGTTAGTTTCTTTATTGTATGATTTGTTTGCTTTAATATGAATTGCAATGTACCGGTATTTTATCTTGAGTTTAAGTTGAATCACATTGAATTTATGCTTACCACATGAAATGTGGTATACAAATAAAATGACATTGACATAAGGCATAATGCTGGACCGGTGGTTTAGCAGATGTGTTTGCAATAGTCCCAAACTACTTAAAGTACTACTTAAAACTTGTACAGCAATAAAAAAAATTAAAATACAGTCTGTAATTAATTTGATAACTACATTTTTAATGTTTCCGCTTGCTGTCAACTGAAAATGACAGGGAGAGCGAGACAAAACTGCAAGGCAATGTACGCATGCATGTACTGTAGATGCAAATGCTAAAACTATTATTGCAACAAAAAAATGATTTGAAGTTAGAATGCTTTATTTAACTTATTTAATTTATTTGACAGCTGAATATTTGTCGAAAATCCCTAAAAGTCATGATCACTATCTGACACGCCAAACAAACAGCTCATTGTTACTCTTCTACAGTTATTCATCTTCAGACTCGTCCGATTTGTTTGAAATGGAGGTCTTCGGAAATTATTTGCTGATCATCTTACTTGGAATGTTCTTTACCCAAGAGATGACTATTGTGAGATCAGAACATGGAAGGTTGCCCTTTGCTGTTTCTCTCCCCTCCGACCCCGCCTGCTGATGTCGGCTTCAAGCGCACATCCACGGGCTGAAGGAGACAAGTCAAGCCCTCTTTTCCTTTTCATAATGCGTCAGATTCCAACGGAAAAAATGAGCCACGCAGCCTCACCGTCGGCAACAAAGAGTCAATTAGCTGGCTCTTGACCAAAGTGCCTTTTTGCGATGTTCTGTGCAAACACTCTGAAATAGATGCATCCTATATCCAATTAGAGGTATATATAAACATGTTACCTTTTTCCAATTCAAATTAATGTTATTCAAACACAGATATGTGGAAGAATTCGGTCTGTTTTCAGTTTTGCAACTATAAATCGAGCCCCCTAATACGTTGGTTGAAAATGAGGAAAAAAATCTCTACTTGTACTCTGAGATATACAGTACCACCCTCAAAAGTCAATTGTAATCACTATTATAAATTGTACATTAATTACCCTTTCCAAAAGGTGACGACCATGCAAATGGCATCTTTTGAGCAAAATCAACAAGCGATGTTCTGACCAACAACTGTAAAACGTGTTTTAGTGCGGTATGAAGAAAATGGCAAAACCCAACAACAGTGTTTTGTGAGGGTCTATCGCTTAAGCTAATGGGTGGTTAAATCTGCATTCCAGGCCAGTCTTGTAAGTGTGTGACAGGGGGAGCCTCACTCTCATAACAGGTGGATTAGGCTTTACTCGTTGTCCTCCTTTTGCAAAAGGGCTGTGTATAGCTATGACTCATGGACAGAGTGTCTTGTTTTCACTGTCCGAAGACACTGGGGTGAGGGTGACTTTCCACTAGCAACTCCTGCTCCCTTTCACAGAAACACAAAAGCGGGGAACCACGAAGGTGTCGCTGTTCAGGGGCCGTGGGCTGCCAAACCAAAGTATGTTTATAAGATGAGTACAATGGCCACTTTCCCCTGCCATGACTTCCCGGTGGACTGCTTCTTCTGTTTAACCAGGCGTCAGCATTTCCATTTGCTGAGCATCGCTGAACAATGACTCTGTTGTGGTGCCAGATCCAGTCACCCACAAACCCAAATACAAACAGCTCTGGCATGGAGCTATACATACTGTAGGTAAACAAAAAGGCAACGGGATGTCACTCAGATGTCTTTGCAAGGACCCAAACAAATAATGCTTGTTTTTTTTTTTTTTTGGTTGTTTTGTTTTTAAACAAAGGAACGTCAAGGGGATTCCATGCCAAATAACGCCAAGAAAAATCTAAATAGTGATGGTGTAACGTTTTTAGGGAAGGGGTTTGGGAGTTAAAAAAAACAACAACAAAAAAGCTGTGGAAGGAAGTCTTCTCTTGAACCATTATATGTCAGAAACTACTGGGTCAGTCTTCCAAAAGTAGGTATTGTCAGAGAGGGGATTCAACAAAAATTCCAAATCTGCAATTGTTAGATTGGTGCATATTTGAGTCATTTGAATTTTTAATGAATAATTTCACCTTGTGGATAACATGATCCTAACAAAATTTCCCATCTCTCACATGTTCTCTAAAACATATAAAGCTTAGGAGATGTTTCTGTCTTAGCATGCAATTACGGAGTCAAATTAACCATATTCCCCGACATCCATGATAGACATGGCTCAGCATGTAACAGCTGCAATAAGCACTAGTTAATCCGGCAAAACACTTTTCTGCATTTTGCAGCACAATAGTAATTCACTAATATAATGAATATGCAAGTCATATGGTCTGTCTGCTTATCTCATTCAAGATGGCCACATAATAATATGTCAGGAAGGGGCAGAAGGCAGTAGAGGAGGGTTGAAGCTTCTGCTGCCTATAACTGATAAGACAGCTCTACGTAATCTGAGTCTAAGTCTGTGGATAAAGGCAGTTTGTCTCTTCTTGGACTATCTGTCCACACCTACTGCGTAATTAGGTCTAATTATGAGAAAAAGGTCCGCTTCCCCTTCATGTTATTAAATAAGAGCCTGCCTCATCTGCCAAGAATCTCTCAACGCCAGCAAAGGGCTGGCGACCTTCAGATCAAACATCACCGCTATCTGTGCGCCAGCCCCACCCTTTCTTTTCCTCACCACATAAGGAGGTACCGTTATGATGCCGGGCACTCCGGGTTTTTGTTTTGGGAGGTAGAAGTAATGATGAGTCTTGTCCACATTCCTCTTTTGACCCTAGTGCCGGTATCACCGTAATCAGTGACTCCCCACCTGAGTTGCGCCCTTGTCAAATTCTGCCATTCATAAATAACTGTGGGCAGGAGGTTATGGTTATCACCGGTGGCTTCAAAAACTTGAAGGCATGAAGGCATTGGATTTCCAGATCCTCTGCTCTGATATCAGTTCAACCAAACAGATCGGAGCTACAGGATGAATAAATCAAAGTGAAATGTACATTAATAGAAAAAAACTCAACTCACCCAACGCTCGTAATAGTCACCCAAAGGAAAAAAAAAATCCCCTCATATCATAAAATGCATTAGGAATATAAAAGGTTTAGCACTTGAAAGGGAAGCAAAGCACACAAGCTGATCCCAACGCAGGAGCAACTGACATTTCAGTTTCTTACCATGACCAAATATTAACCATAATATTAACCACCACTAATCAGCAGTTACGTGGTTGTGTGTCTGATATTTTCCTGCCTAGCATTAAATGTTGCATTTTCAAATTTTTTTCTTTTTTTTGAGTACACTGTTAGAAAATTAACAATCTTGCATGCAAAAGTAAACATAACAGGAGACCAGCTATACTTTTCTTCAACTGCAAAACCAAAATATGTATGTTTGGTACTGAGATCAATATTAAAGATTGTTTTATTTTTTTTTTTGACCAAACCACACCATTTCCACATGATAATGAATGTCTACTGTTTATCAGTTTTGGCAGTCAACATTTTGTTTTCTTGAATCCCGTGTATACCAGTAAGAGCAGAGTGGTGATAAATCCAAGTCAATGTGTGTTGTTAGAGTAACTATTGAAATGTTGAACATGCTTAGATTACAGAGTTTACATGCATGTTGAAAGCCTGGTTTCACATGAATGAAATCTTTTTTTCTTGAATCTATGTAAATATTCAAACTGTTTGAATAGGGAGAACTTCAGCAGAGTTATTCTATTGTTGGACAGCTTTTTTACCCTGACCTCCCGCCATAGATAGTTCGAAGAAGGAAACCAACTCGCCGAAGGAGAGGCAGGTTCATTATTAAAGTCCAGTTAGACAAACAACATGGGAAGTGTTTAGGAAGCCACACACCCATTATTGTGTCTTGGTGGGGAGATCTGGACTGGATAAACAGCCCCGCGTCAGATAGATGCTGAAGTCAGACACAAGTGCACCAACACCCACTGTCAGTCACAGATCCACTGAACGGGAAGAGGTGGCATTGTTTGCGTGAATAGCGTGAATGCTAAGCAGGGGCCATACCAGATAAGACCTCAATGCCTTGTGGGTGTCATTGAGGCAAGCATTGATGGAGCACCGTGTCATAGGGTCCTGATTTAGCAGATCCTGTCTATGGTCAACAGGTACCAGAGTGCTTATCTGTTTGCACTATCACCAATTTCCTCCATAAAGTCATTTACCTGGACACTACGGGATTGAGGAACACAAGAGGGTCAATAGCTTGAGTGTCATACGTCAACACTAATTTTAGTGTGGTGCCCTGAGAATCAGCAAGCATGTGTGTGTAAAAAACATCTATTGTGCTATACGGGTTGAACCAAATAGTTGACTGTTTGACTTTTTTCAATTTTTTGGAGGCAATTGGTACATTTGCACCTATTATAATTCATTATTCTGCATGATTGCTTACATGTGCGCACTTCATCGAAAGAGGTTGTGGTTGCTAAATCAGTCTCTCAAGAATACCGGTGGTTCTTTTAGGTCGTTATGTACAGTAGGGCCACAAGATTTTAGAAAAGCATTGGATTGCGATTTTTCACCGCTCAGTTTGGGAATATCACATGACCAAACATAGATGGGACATGAGTAACTGTGATGCCATTTTCAGTAGAAAGCAAGCACTAAAAGGGCCATCCCAGGGATGGATGAAAACAGTGACCTGTTTTTGCTCCATAACTCATATTCCACAAATGCATTGTTCAGAATGCCATGTTCAGACTGGAGAGGTTGCCTAGAACATTAATGTAAAGACATTTGTGGACTTGACTTCCCCTTTAAGCAAATATCAAGCTTAATATACAGTAGGTAGTAGAGAGTCACAAATACCTTAACCTGTAGTACAATGTACATCAAGTTTCCAGTTGATTAAGAAGAAGTGCTACGTAATAACATTGATAAGCTAACAATACGTATAACGAAAGAATGAATAAAGACAACACGCAACACAAGCAGCAGCTCAATGCAACATGTTTTGCATTAAATGGAGCATTTCTCAAAATGTTGAATGGCTGCATCTCTTTTGCTAAAATGCACTGTGGGCACACATTTACTATGTGGAAGAAAACACCTGCTTCTAAAGTTTCATCTGTTGACATGTGAACTGCATTTGGCCACATCAAGTATATAACATTCCAATGGCCCTCTTTTGTTTTTGAATTCATTCAACTCAATAAATGCATTATCCCATATTTCTGGCATCTGGCAGGATCCTTGTATTGCAGTGAAAAGTTCATTCAACCATTAGCGTTAGGGTTGTTGTTGTTGTTTTTTTGTTTGTTTTGTTTTTCCCAGTGATAGAGCAACCTGTGTGGTCTAAAACTAGCAACAGAGTCGCTTTCAAAACCCTCATTGATATTTAACCCACAGCACATATGGACCTCATAAGAAATTAAACATATAGCACATATAATTGTGTAGTTGTGTTTTCAACTAAATATTTCTACAACGATTTCAAACTGATAGTAGGCTGTATTTCTTAACGTGTAAGGCTTAATTGAAGTGTAAATATAACACCCACAAATGTGGTTAATAATATCAAGCAGTCACTCCAGGTATCATCCCTATGACTAGCGATTACGAAAAGCAAACACGGACAGGTTTCAAGAGTGCGGCATGATAGGACTTCATAGCAAACGATTACAATTTTATTTGTGAGAGATTCATGTCAATTTACCCTAAGACTCATGTCAACTAAAAGTGACATGTAAAGAGAAACCCCACGTGATTATTGTGTCATCAAAACCGAATTACCTTACATGAGAACTAGCTGAAAAAGCAAGCAACAAATGCCCACGGAGGGCAAGACACAACCTTTAGAATAAAGAAATGTATGACGATTGCAAAATAAGGTTTAACACAATACCATGTTTGGACGACAGTTGTCAGGATCCATGTTGTGCAGCTAAACTCAGATACAAAACATGCGCCGGTTTTCAAAGGACCCTTGTTTACATCATGTGAGCTGTCCTCCCTGCGCCTGCACAAAAATCTCTCTCTCGCGTTATTCGTCCTTACCGGAGTCTTCTTTCGCTCCCGTGCCTTTGCCTGCGTGGGCGGGAGAACTACAAGTGTAAATTCATTATTTTAATTACATGAAGGACTTTGTCATGCATTGAAACGTTGCATAAATTACGTGTGATTGATCACTTCATATTAAATACTGTATATTAAATCCAGATGGAAGTCAGATAGGGTCCAACTGACCTACCAGCCCAGTAGAAGATAGATCAAAATATAACCATGAAAACGTATCATGTTTGCGTTTTCTGTTTATTGCATTTTTTTCAGCTGCTTTATTTAGTGACCACGGTTCATGATGCTGCATCGTGTCATTCTTTTACATTCAGCCACACTGAACAGGAGAGCAATGTTCCATTCTTTTTGGTCTAATTGAGAAAGAGAGACAGAGAAAACATGCGCAGCCCTAATCCACAGAGCACACAGACTCCTTTCACAAAAGTTCTGGGAGAGACCCTTATTTGTCCATTCCAATCACAGAGAAAGGAGGGTTTCAGCTTGGATTGGTCTGAGCTAGAAGATTAGATGAAACCAGAGTGTTTTAAACCTCTTCTGTGGCTATGGATTAGAGTGAGCCAGAGCCCTGTATTCCAAAATGAAACAATAAAGAGTATGGGTGGATCAGTGGGAGATGGTGCAAGGCATGTAGAACGTGAAACCTGAAGGTAAGGACAAATTAAAATTGGCATAATTTGGTAAAGTACATTCTAACTTCACAAATCAGCCAAGGCGAGCTCTTCTTCAGCACTGAGGGACCACCTGTCACAGACAGACACCCGTTTTGCCGACAGACTGACAAATGACAGGCATGCTTGAAAAAATGGCAAATTAAAAAGGTCGGAATTGCAATTCTCATATGTCGTTGTAATCATCGGGATAGACATTACATTGAATGTCCGTCAACCAGTGAAGCCCCTTTTTGCTTTCTGAAATATTACCCAACTGACTTGGATGTTTATCTGCTGTATGGCTGCATCTTTATAGTACACATAGCTTGCAGACAATTTTCCAATAGTCACTTTACAGTTCCATCAAGCAGTGGAGAAGTATGTTCAGTTGAGTGAATAAACTAGGTTGGTTCAACTCAATACTTGTCATTCATAGCTATAACACAGGTGACTTCACCTGAGCTTTATTTGTAGTACCCCCTTTCTTAGTCCTGGTTTCAGGTTTCTTGCTGATAAGAGCATTCTGGGATGCGTTTCAAGTAACCAATGAATGCAGACCAAATGTGTATTTTTTTTCTCTGATTGGCTCTTGGCTGGGAAATGCAAGATAGAAGTGTTGAACTCCCTACTTAAAAGATGTTTTTTTTTTTTTTTTTTTTTTTTAGTAAATTCAACAGCAGAAATACATTGTTTCACTTGTAGTGTATGTGACATATCAAATTTAGACAAATGTTAATTAAATCATCATCTGTAGTTGTAGGGCAGGCAGTTATGAGAATCGACATCCATTGTTTGTATTGTTGTTGGTGTAATGCTTGCAAGACAGCAAGTCATATAAAATAAAAAGATGCTAATTTAGGGTCATGGTCAATTAGAACTGGTGTTATCAGGAACATAACTTCTGAGCATGAGGTTGGAGCATGTGTTGGCAGCACTGCCAAGGCAGGTAGCCTTGCCCAGATCATCGATTATTCCTGACATATCAGTTGAGCTGTGGCCAAAGATGATACTTAGAACAATGTCAGCATGCGCTTGAAAGACAGAGCCCCTTTAAGGGCCTAGAGGAGCGAGTGACGTTGAGGTTTAGGGATTGAGGTGTGTATAAATATTCACCCAAAGGAATGCGTGTAAGGAAATCCTTGGAATGGCACTCTCCCTCACAAAGTCACACAGTCTAATACACAGGTCACTTTACAGTTCATCACTGAATTAGAAGCCTGAGTAACAGCCGGACCCTGTGATACATTCAGATGGCCAAGCGACATTTCAAACTTTGGCATTGGCAATTTCAGCATCGAAGCACTTAAACGTCGGGAAGGGAACAAGTTCAAGGAAGAAAACAAGACTGTGCTTGTTGACTTCATACCGTTTATGATTAAATCGACTGGATGTGAGGTACAGTATGTGAAGTTTAATATGTTTGGTAATTACAGCCATTCTAATTAAATATTGTTGTTTGTACCACTTTTCAATAACCCTTACTGAAAGTTTCTTAATTCTTTATACGCATATGATACAGGCATCTTGTACATCAGCAGTGTTGACTTACTATTTGGTTATCCATCCATCCAGCAGTTCGTCCGTCCGTCCATCCATCCATCCATCCCATCCCATCTCGTCATACTTTGAGTATGAGGCGGGGTTACTGGTAAATGGTACTTTTGACTTTCACTTGTATTTACACTAGCTAGTCATTTACCTACTGATGACGCAGCATCAGGAGCAACTGGGGGTTCAGTGTCTTGCTCAAGGACACTTAGACATGGTCTTGATTGGCGGGGGATCGAACCCACGGCCTTTCTGCTGGGAGACGACCACTCTACCACCGAGCCACGCCGCCCCAATGGTCAATGGACTCCAGTCAAATCTCGGGTTACATAAAGATAAGCATTTACTCTTCATCCAACATTCAGACTTATGGGAAATTTAGAGTAATTAAAGTACCTGACATGTATTTTGGGGGAAACAAATCATAATGGTAATTTTGTGATGCAATAATGGCATTTACATGTGAAGTTGAGGTCAAAATAATTTGCTCTGAAAGTAGCAGAAGTATGTTTTTCCTTCATCTTGGTTACAAAAACATCTCACTTAAAAATGTTTTTATCCTCAAATCAACCTGCAAAACCCTCATACTTCAAACCTAATTATTGCAATGTTAAATGTCTACATGTATTCCTCTGCGTTGCACAATGAAACACCAAAGGAACGACTGGCTTTCTGGTACCCTTTTCGCAATAATGTATGTGTGAGCAAAAAAGCACTGTGTTGTGGTATCAGGACATGAAGAGAGGATATCATGCTTGCAGATGAGCATTCTATCATGACTATCAAGCACTCCCTTTCCTGTTTTCACAGAGGACCTTTCCAGGTGTGAATGAAGAGAGACTGAGCAGAGTGAGGAGTGACTGGCCTGCCCATCGCATTGAGGAGGAGATAATCACAAAAACTTTATTAAATACATATCATGCAAGGGGGGAGACAGCTTATAAGCAACATTATCAGCAGGGCTCAACCGTCCTCCCATGGAATAATAATGAGGGAGGCAAGCTCACTGACTTCAGCTAATATTCTTATCAGCTCTTTTTTGTTTTTAACCCTCTCCTTCAAAGATGAAGCATCTTTTCATGGTCAGATGACTTGGTTTTGTTTCCGTGAAATTGGCTTTGGAATTATCTTAACATTTCTCGGCAATGAAAACAGTTGACTGGAGCGTGATGAATCCCTTCTCGGGTGGCTGGGTGAAACAGTGGTTAGCACGTCCGCCTCACAGTTCACGGGTCCAAGTTCAAATCCACCTTCCTGCGTGGGTTTGCATGTTTGAAAGGCTGAGATTTCCAATGCAAGCATGCAAATTGGAAAAACTACTGATATGGGTTCTTCCATACTTTATGAGGTCACACCGGTGGTGGCCTTGACGACAAAGTGCTCCAGGGTTGGACAAGATTTGAGTGGGCTTCTTTGAGGCGTTGGATGCTGTCTGACTTGACAAGCCTCTGTAATATTGCACGGATATCTGGGACTTGCAC
The DNA here is from genome assembly GCF_059441005.1 of Hippichthys cyanospilos. Classification (NCBI taxonomy): domain Eukaryota; kingdom Metazoa; phylum Chordata; class Actinopteri; order Syngnathiformes; family Syngnathidae; genus Hippichthys; species Hippichthys cyanospilos. The sequence goes on along the minus strand of NC_142369.1, from coordinate 31,102,489 downwards.
TTGGGCTGATAGGATTCTGTGGGCGGTATGCTTCAGGAATACGGGTACGGCACTGGGCCACCCAGCTGCTGTTTACCCAAGTCAGAGTTTGGTGCACACCACAGGCAGTCAGTAGGTTTTTCCATTGAGATTTGGACTCTGCCATTATCATTAATTGTTCAAACACTGTGTCAGAGAAACACCATTATTTTTACATATAGCGTTGCTGGTTTGTACCAGCATTTTGCACACAGTATTATAGGTGTCAAACCAGCCACCAAAATGCCAAATTTTTATTTATGCACTTACTGTTCTCAGAAAATGCAACATGTAATGCGTTAAAGTGTTGCTATGTTTTTGCTGTTCCTCAGTCCAACACACCTGTTTCAAAGGATTAGCTCATGAGCAAGCCCCGCACAAGCTTGAAAATGATCCTAATCATTTGAATCAGGTATGTTTGCGAGAGAAACATTGAAAACATGGCCTTGAGCAATGCCGTTTGACACCTATGCCGCAGTGTGTGTGAGTGCGATTTGTTGACAAGCCACTTGGCCCACCACATAGATTGTATTACCTAAACAGGAGAGACAGAATCAATCAGGGAGGTAGCGACAGCAGCCAGGAGCCCAATTCCTCTGCATCACGACTCGACACAACTGCGCAGGTGAGCCGCCGTGCATTCCGACAATTTGTGTTCCCAAACACACTCAAGCGGAAAAAAAATACACGGAGAGCATCTATCCTTTTTCTCTTCTTTTCCTGTTCCCTTTTTAGATAGTAAACAGTAAGTTTAATGATTATCCCCTGTCTAGGCAGGTAAGGAAGAATTTGCACTCAACCCGCGTCACGACAAGTCTGAGGCTAAGCAAACACATGTGAACAGTTATTTTTTTTAATTGCCCTTAACAGTTCCCAAATCTGTCACAACTGACAAGGGATGTTTGTTGTTTCTACTTCATATTAACCACACATTTTTCCAGTCATGTACAGTCAGTGCTGTGAATATTTTCTCCCGAATTGTTCATGAACAAAAAACAACAGAGTAGAAGTATACGGTGTTATTTAGGTCTTGCTGAGTCTGGAAGGGGCATTAGTTTTGCATCTAGTTCGCCCTAGTGTTGACAGTGATGGATGACAAGTTAAGAGATCCCCAACAATGCATGCTCCTGATGTCATCCATCCCACAGTTGTTGAAGCATTCCATGAAAAGCGAGCATGATAAACCCTGCAAGACTATACCAGAATTCCCGGCACCCCACAAACTTAAATCGCTCCCTTGTATCAAGATTAATGTTGACATCTTTGTCCCCTGCACAAAAAAAAAGCCCACAGAGATAGAGAATGTTCCGACAAATTCTACAAGAGTACTGACGTGCAATTTTTTATTTTAAAATTTGTCGCGACATAAAATTTCACCTTTCAATTGCCTTGTTGATAAAAAAAAAAAAAAGGCTAGACAAAATCTCTCTCTCTCAGTAGTTGTCGAGCTTTCTTCAACAAGTACCACCTGTAAAATAAACTTAGCATTATGGCCAACTTTGCTCTTCACTCGCTGAACTTCTTTTAAAAACAGAAAGTGTATTCATTATTGTACTGAAGTCTAGTGTATGTACCATGATTCAGTTTGAACATGAGTAAAACACTGAAATATAACACAAATCAGGGCTGCAACTAATGATTATCTTAATTTATCAGTGTCAATTATTGTCTGAGAATCAATCAATTGAATTAAAATTTGCTGTTTTACTTACCATTACATGTTTTTTTTTGCAATTTGGCAATGTAATTTTCTTTTTTTATTTATGATTTGTTTGCTGGTTTCATCTGCAATGTTAGAAAATCCGCAAAATGTGTATCATTATTTTCCAAAATAAGTTTGCAAATGTTTCATCTTGATTCAACACAATGATAATTTGTCTGCTTTCACAACTAGCGACATTCTAGTCAAAAATAAATATTGGTGCACTCCTAGAGTCAATTGCAAAAAATGCATTGCAATTGAAAATTAAATGAATATTTTCTGTGCAGTTTGGTTTTTACAGCACAGTTAGATTAACTGCAAATGACTGTAAATATTGTATTTACAAGATGTATACTTCAAAAAAGAAGACTGAGGCAGTTGTGGATTTATGGAGCCCTTTGAGACTGCATATCAACGAATGTGACTTGACTGCTTAAGAACTAATAAATGCATTGTACGTTAAAGTCAAATTTGACTACTGGATTTAAAATGGTTATATGCATATGGACGATGCGTGGCTACAGTCTTCACTAATAGGTTTCAGTGTATTTCCTGGTAATGTTGGCACCCTCTTCTTAGGCTATTGGACACAGGCATTGGTGTTCTCCATAAGGTCCCGTCGTGTTGGAAACTTCTCGACAGGTCCAATCCAACCACAGTGCGAAAGCAAACTCCTTTTCAAACACCTACTACACGGCGTGTGAAAAAAGCCACAGTGGCAGCCATGTGTATTGAATTTAGAAGACCATTCCTGAGGGGATCCTGTTCTTATCAGGGGTCAGATAAGCTCATTTCACAAGCCCTCAACCACCTCCACTGGGCTACCAACGGGACCCTGCACTGACAAGAGCTGACCTTTTTTCGACAGTGTTTGTGGGCGAAGGAGCTTTCTAGAGGCGGCCTTCGTAGTGCATTGTAATATACGGCTCTTAGATCAGACAAACACAAACATGACCTTGCTAGTTTTTTTGAAGGGGAGTAATTTGTACAACTGTACATAGAGTAAAAGTGCTGATATCCAAAATGAAAAGGCGTCCTTGGACTCAGGAGACTGTGGATAGCAACTCTCACTTCATTTTTTAATAACATTTTTTAGCTGATATTGTTGAGTCGGGAAACCCCAAAAGCCCCATTTCTATTCAGCGGTTGCTTCTGAAAGGATCTCAGACTGACAAGCCTCAAGATACTGGCAGCACAACAGAGCACACGCAATTGGCCCCTACTCATTTCCCAAGGATAATCCTCGCTTCGGTTGAGCCCTTTCCACCCCTTGCGTCATTTACCTCTATGTTTACATAAGGTATGTATCGCATTCTCCTCCTCCTTGGCCTTTTGCGTCGTCGTGGAGCTTAATACCCAGCATGTGTGTTTGAACGCGCGTCTGAGGATCGCGCTCTTGACTGGAGCTGCTACGAGTCAAAAGCTGAGGTGACAAAGGCCTAGTGAATGTCTGACTCACAGACAACTGTCAGCATTCAATGGGCCGGATTAAGACGGAACGTAGTACCCATCAGAGACTGACATGTTGACATCTTCTACTAAGTGCATTTCAAGGTGGATTTAGCCTGTTTAGTTCATTGTCGAGGAACAGAAGCGATACGAATGCTAAATGGCTTGCCTGTTCTTGAGACACGGGGTGAACTTTACTCCTGCTGTCTGGATTTGGACTGACACTGGCTGACGGAGACTTGCTGCGGATCCCGAAGAGGTTCAGGGGTTTCAGAGAGCCATCCTTAACCAAACAAACATACTGGAATTTCTGCCATTGTTGGCGCTCAGGGTTGAGTGACAGGGCCGCATAGCAGAGGAACCTGTCAGCAGAGACGAGCCGGGGTCAAAGTGTGACCACCCCTGGTGACACAGCTTCGTATGAAGGCAAATCTGTGTTAAGATCACTTGTACTAATCCTCGGAGAAAAGAACACGTTTTGCATTCATGGAGGTGACGATTTAATCACGCAACTTTGCAAGTCCGATGCGATTGCCGTATACAGCATATGAGCGGCAATCATCAAGCTACAGGTACAAGCGACAGCTAAGAGCAAAATCCATAAACGAATTAGCTCTCGCGGGGGCCATTTTGCCACATGCTGTCCAATGATAATTATATCACGGCTTCTTGGGGCTCAGGTAAGAACCGGTCACAGCTCACTTTTTTCTGAGTTTGTCAATGTGACATTAGCAAGCTTAGCCGTGCTTGTTATTGTACCTGAGCCCTGACCAACTGTGACAAAATTTCCAGTTGACAACACGTGACGCAGTGGTCGAATTGAATGAGAACGGACAGATTTTTCTGCTCAAGTAATTTCCTATAAGCGCATTATGAATGAGAATAGTGTTTAGACTGGTGAGGTGGCATAGAACATGTTATTGTAAAGAATATTTTAGACTTGATCTCCCACGTAAAACAAATGTCAAATCACGCACTGCTCCATGAAGCGACAACTGCCAAATAACACATTTTGGGGTATTTATTTCTTTTAGATGAGCAATTTCTCATTAAAGTGTAGGAACGTCGAATTATGCTTTTCCTGGGAATAATGAGGGGAACTAATTTTCAAAAACCCTTTCCTGGAAGTCTCATAATTCAACAGTACAGCATGCATCAGCCATTTTATCATATTTTGATTGACCCTTGGGCAAGCCCATACGATAACTATGGCCTACAAACACTAGAACTTTAAAGTGCTCAAAATTATTTTCACAGAGAACAACATCATATAAATTGTATTTTTCTTTCTGTTATTCATGCAATGATTGAGAACCATCAGGCTCTCAATTTCTATGGACCTGTGGGTCAACATATGAATCTTGTTGAGTTATAAACTTGTGAAATACTTTTGATTTCAATGCATAAAGGGTCCTATTTTAGTTTGTCTATTGACAGAACATTTTGGGAAATATTTCTCGGACAAAGTATACAAGATTATTATTTTTCCACATGCTTTACATGTACAGTCATCATTGAGCTGATATCTACTTGTATATATTCACAGTACAGTATGTGATAATTATACAAAAAGGCAGACAAAAGAATGTTGTACGTATATTCATGGACACACACACAACAAATCTGTGGAAATGACAAATTTAATAAGGACACTATGCAGCGCAGCGACTTTTACATACACATTACTTTTAACAAAGCAAATTATATTTCTCTTTTAACTTTAAAGTCGGCAGCCAGGAGACATCAGCCCCGCACTCCCCATCTTGAGTTTTAGTGCAGGTCATCATTAGCTGGTTACCTGAAAGTTGAACCCCGACCCCCGCCCCGTGCTCCTCACAGGGGGCTCAGTCGTGCGTTGGAATGAGACAGAGCAATGTTCAGCGCTCCTCCGATTTGAAATTGTTGTTAACGGAAGATATTTTGACGGTAGACATGTGGCGCATCAGCACAGTGGTCTACAGCTCGCGCGGACACGGCGGCACATGGGCAGCTGAAGGGAAACGGATGGTAAAAAGCAAACAGACTTTACGGTCACGCTGACAGACTGAATGACTTCCCTTCCATTGCTTTTGTCCTAACTTGGGGGTCTCTGAAGTGCCTTGTTAAGCAGAGGAATATAGACTCAATTACCGGCTCAGTGCCGCGTTGCTCTGCTGGGTCCCGCGGCCATCATTAGCCCCTTCTCCCAAAACCCGCTCGCATCAGAGAATGTGAGCCCTCTGTCCTCGGAGTGATAGAGTCAAGCTGTTCCTGCTGAGTGGAGGTCAGGGTTCTTCAGTCAGCACTTGGGCCCTGAACAGAGCACACAGGAATCCCCGCCCGCCATCTTTCCCCAACCCAGCTGAAACCCAGCTCTTGCTCTCCCAGGCCAGGTCCAAATAAACCTGGTAGCCTGCTCTCTCTTTTTCCATAGCCAGGCACGCTGTCAGTCCGCTCATCGGAATCATTAATCAGACCGGGCATATTAAAAATAAACTGCGCGCACCCCACAGTTTGGTCCCCAAATTTCTGGAGCAGCCCAGTTTTGGCTCTCCTCGCCTTCTGCCTAATAAGCTGCATTACGGATGTCCACTTCCGTCAGCAGGTTAAACATTTGGCCACTTTGGCCAAGTCTTTTGTCTGCTATTATGGCAATTGATATAAACAACTGAGCTTATCTCAGAAGGTGATGAGTACTGAGCGTTAAGCTTGCATCAATGTAAATACAAGCGAGATAAGACCTATCAATTCAATCTACTCTGCAACCAAAAGCGTATCACTTATGGGGATGAAGGGAATTATAGCGTACAAAACAAATGTATCAATCAAGAGTTGAAGTTTTAACTTGATCTTCTTTTCTCCACTCGATGAAAATCAGCAGGCAATAGTGCCACCCTTGGGTAACATTGAGTAATACAGCTCTTGCGGAGTTGCATTGATGCCCGGTATGCTCAACCAGCAGATTTTTATGGTTCTGTGGCATTGTTCGATGCTGTGTTAAAAGAGTTTGGGTACGCTACGCAGAGGTATATTTGGACCCATCTCCCTGGTCCAGTCTTTCCAGGATGACTGACCAATTGCCAAATGACTGTTTGTGTCTGTCCATGGGAAATGGGGCCGTGTCGCTGCAGCGAAGGCCCAGGGGCCATCCATCAGTGTCATAGAGGGCGCAGCGTAGGGGGGTTATGGTATGTGTCACCTTAAAGACTAATGGACAGGAAGTACAGCCACTGAAACAACAATATTTGTAGAATATATTTCCAGAAAAATGTTACAACCTGCTCTGTGTTTCTTGCAAAATTTCAATGACACCCTGAGAACAGGGGTTCACCCTAATTTATGAGCCTTTCCTTCAAAAATGTCTCTGCTGCCGAGGCATATATAAACCTGATTTAGAGAGACTGGCTCCATGAGAATATACTGGTTCGACAAGCAAAAATGCAAAATAGTGCTGAGGGTTTTTTTTTAAGGTCAAATAACATCCCCGTTATAGATACTTGACTTCTGATAGTTATAGCCTGGCAAGACATCGAAAAGTAAGAGCAGGCTAAACCAGCATTACAATTTGGACCCAATGAAGCCGTACCCTTGTCACGCCTGTGTGCTCGGTGTTCGGGGACCGTGCTTTAACCTCAGCAGCCGGTGACTGTGGCATTAAGTCCAGAACGCTTTGTGATGTTGACCTTGGTTAGCTCCTCAGCGCATGTTGGGTGAATTCCTACTGTCCCCAACAGGTGCGAATATGTGGCGCCACACCTACGAAAGGTAGACGTTAACTTCATGGTTTCATTAACCTCAAGTGTCATATTCCAAAAAATGGCAGGATGAAAGGAGCTCACTGAAGGCCCATGGCAAAACCCTGTGTGACTTCTCCTGCATTTGGACCAGTAAAGTGCAGACCCAATAACTTCTGCTCTCCATGCCGCTTGCATATCACCTGAGATGGCAGAGAATTAGCCTCTGAAGAGTACCGGAAAAAAATTGTGTTTTTGTTTGTTTTTCCCAAGGAGCCACTTGAATTGGGATAGAAAATTCGTAAAGAGGGTCAAACCAAACATTTTTATTTTACAGTCAAATGTTCTCTGCAACCCCACTAGTTAAAACACAGTAATATGATTAATAGTGCGTTTATGTTTTTACCCATTTCCATGGGTGGCCGTTAAATTAAATCACGGTTGCTCAGGGCTCAGGAAACAATTATTCACGGCTCAGCTTGCAAATGTCACATGATCACCAATATTACTCAGAACGCCATGTTAAGACTAGTAGAGACGCATAGAACATACTACGCTAAAGAAAATTTGGGGGATGCCTTTAGAGCTGTCTGAAGTACTGATTCTGTCTAAGATGAACATTGTCCTTTTCTAAACATTTGATACAATTTAAGCTTACCTTCAAATAACACTGGCTGGCATCACGCTCTGCCACAGTGAATTCCAGAGGCTTGTAAAAGGCATGGTAAACCTGCAGACATACAAAGACACAAAATAACCAAATATCTGCTGTGTTTGTGGATTATGACGTCCTAGTAAGTTCAATTTTATGGGGCGAGTGAGACCCTGTGAGACTGGGTGCTGGGTGACAGGGAGCATGAACTAATTTTCAGGTATATATTTGTAAAGAGTAATCATGTAAAAGGTTTGTAACATTGTTATTAAGCTATTTATGAACAATATATAAAGCCTTAAGAAGGGTCTAATTAAATATAGTTCAATGCCTCTAGGAGTCAAGAGCCTTCAATAATACTGACAGCTACTGACAGAAGACATTTTGCAGCCCATTTCTGCACCCTACAGGAGAATAATTGTTGTGCAATGAGCAGAGTATACGACCTCTGGGCAAAATCAGGATAGCGGATAAAATCCTGCAGTGCATGTGCAAAATAAAAAAAATAATGCGTATGGATGAAAGAGGAATAATGTTATTACTAAGCACATCACAGTCACACGACATTTGCTTTTTATTTTTAATATCGTCTTTTCATTCGTGTTTTTTTTCATTGACAAATAAAGAGGGGGAGACAAATCAAAGAATTCAAACTGGGTAAATTATGTCATTACTTGCAAAGTACAGCAAGAAAGCTGTATTGCAACAATAAAAGATTTATATTGCATAAATCGAGAACTAAATACACATTCATTAAAAGGCAACATAATCTTTACAATAGGATGTTAAGATTGCTGATCATCAAAAAGAGATAAATAAGAGTGGAAATCAAATCCCAGTTGCTCATCATGTTGGACAGATTTCAAACTTGTGATTGACAATGTGTGTTTAATGCGTTATATTCAACGAGTGAGCATGCCAACACAAGTTTCAAGGAGCATGCAGCTGTAGCGGGGCCGAGTGCAGCAAGAGCTAAGATCTAAGCATGCCTGTCGTCACCTCACACACACCTCAATCAGGCCTCCTGCTCGCCTGTCACTCATTGCCAACAGCCCCACCTTACCGGCTAAACCATTTATCCAGCATGGTGTGCAGGTGTTGGTGAGCATCTGGCAACCTGCTCATGTACACAAGTGCAGAAAACAGTTGTTTTTGTACTGTATGTGTTTTTAAAGGTGCAAGGACCACCCCCGCCCCACTCTCTAACACACACACACACGCGCGCGCGCACACACACACACGTACACTTGTTTATGTTTTAAATCTCGATAGAGGAAAGCAGCAACTGGTTGGTAGACATTGTAGGTAGGCATTGGTTTGTAGACATTCCCTAGGCCTGAAATTAAATTTAAAGGCTAAAGACCACAAGGGTCTGGGTTATTTTTAACAATTTGCACATTTCTGTATTATTGTGCAAATAAAGAAAAGGTTTTTCAAAAAACAAAACAACAACCATTCAAGTTTAGTTTTTCTAAGCGCTACTTTGCTTAGTTTTCTGAAGATTATGACAATAGCAAGCCCTCATAATACCCATGCAAGAGTAAATATATGCCGACCTTATCCACACCTTTTAGTTTCATTTTGTTTCTGTGTGTGTTCTCTTGAGTTGAGGAGGACAGATTTTGCGTCCTTAATAAGTGCAGTGGCTTGACACAGTTTTTGTGTTTTAATGTCAGTAAAATGCCTGTTTTTGCTCCTTCATTCATTCTGCTAGGGTAGTTTATAGCGCTCCACGACCCTTGTGAGGACACACGGTCAAGAGGATGGATGGCTGGATGTTTCGTTGCTGGTCGCTATTACACAACGTCATGAAGAGGGCGAGACAGCCACAAGTTGAGGTGCGGCTTCAGTAAACAAGACGTTTCACATCCTGCCTCATCACCAGTCATGTTACCGCACACACACATGCACCTAACAAACCCTGCGCAGTAAAGGAAAGCTGCTAAATACACAATATTTTGCTTTATATTCCTCATGTATACAGTTTCTTCCATTCAATCTACCCCATAATATTCTCAGAATTTAGGTCTATTCATTTATTAGTGGTTCATTATTACTGCCCTTATTGTTCTATTGATGTTTTTTTTTCTGTTTTATTGCCTACCTTATTATTTACTCGATTATGGAAAGGTAGTCTGCTCGGGGAAGTGAACAAAATAAGAATTTCATGGTATTACTATGCATATAGCAATAAAACTCTTGAATCTGGTCAGAGATATCAGTCCTACAAAACTCATATTTAATAGAATTATATCACCAATGTGCCAAATTATTTTTTAGGCACATACAGTATTTCTATGTGGAAAGCTTGAAATATCGTGATGATGATATCATGAACTGGAGATGAGAACTGTAAAATAGCAAAGGAACTGAAAAAAAAAAACACTTCTTGCCACGTTAGCAAAGATATTGGCTGGAAGAGAAAGGATATGGTATAGTAATACTCCAACTGTATGAAATATAATAAAATGTAATAAACGAATGGATAAATCCAAAATAACAAACAATAAAAATGAAAATAAATATATAAATCAGTGAAACAATCCAAATTGAAACTCATCTGATTCCAAACGTAAATGAAAAAAAAAATGAATACTAAAAGAATGTGCTATGCTGTACCTTATCACCACATAAATAATGCATTACCATATCTGGTAGATATTAAGGCTCTATATATCTTATTCAAATCACAACAACCTGAGGCAAAACATAAATCATTTCAAATCTATAATTTGTAAAACACAATAGAAAAAAAATTCAAGAGAAATGACAAAACAAACAACTGACACGTGGTGATATGATGAAGCTGTGATTAAAAAAAAATAAGCAATCACATTTAAACTTTAAGAGACAGCACACACACGTGCCAATAATAAAATGAGCTGACTAACCACAATTAATGTCCAATTCTAAAAAACTACATGGAACATAGTTACACACCATCATCAAGTGACACAAATATTGCACGACAGTAACATTGCCATAAAGCACAAAACCCCCGGGGATTCCCACTCTTTCCTTTAATTAATTCAAAGGACATTTGCTACAAATACAACAGTGATTCTCGATGTATAATGTGGCACATGTGTACTGTGAAAGGTAATTATATCTACTGCCGGAAATGATCCATGACTATCTATTATTTTGATGAACAATTATGCATTTTATAAATTAAAAAAAAACCTGTTAATTTATCTACTAACAGTCAAAACAATCAAATGCTCTTCCACTGGATAAACGAAGGTTCATGATTAACATTTTTTCAAATGCAAAATATGTGCATTGACTTAATAAAGAGTGGGAAACACTGTTCCACAGTCAAGTTATCAAAACCACAGCAGACCTCAACTGTGCCCTGGTAAATATAATATTGACTTGCATTGAATCAGAGGCTTCACATAACACGATTCATGAAGAACACAGCTAACACATGAAGACACCATGGGCAATATGCAGAACAAATTGGCTAAAATAAATAAATACATCAAATTTAAAATAAATACAAACTAGTCTCTCATAGCTGTGCATAGATTATCTTTGCTTACCGCAGAAAAGCCGTAAAAAAAAAAAAAACAAACAAAAAAACTACTCCATCAATAGCAATTTACTAATGCTGCGGGCATTTAAATTAGCCATCAGTGCTACTGGGTTGCTAGATCGGAAGAGGCAATTCCTAATCAGATGGACGAACATTTCTATTGTAAATATGGGTTCATATGTATTAACAAATGCTTTTAATATATTTCATTCTTCACAATATGTGACTCTGACTAGGAAAAAGATATTAACCTCAAACTTTCAGGAACTTCAGGCATTCAGGCAATTAAAATAGAAGTTAAGACACCGTCCGAGATTTTAAGCCTTTAAAAACTGAAGAAGTTTGACCTCTCAATGTATGAAACTAGGCAAAAATGTTGATTTGGCCACAACAACCAAAACAACTTGAAGATCATGCAAAGCTTACGTTACTTGTCCTGAGCCATCATCTGCCAAAGTTTGCTTGTCCAGATGGAAATAATGAAATATAATATAAATATAATATAATATAAATATAATAATAATAATAAAGCTATTGCAGAGGTTCCCACAAATAAGTGATATTTGTAGGGGGATGCCTTTTACACTCTTGTCCAGGTCTTCACATATCAACTTGATAGGGTTAAAGACTGCAGATGCGGCCTTTTTATTTCATTCTGAAGTGAGTTTTTTTGTTTGTTTCAATCCAACATGTTTTTTTTTAACCTGTAGCTTCACCACTTATGTGACCTTGTACAATTATATAATTATATAATAAAGTTATTCACTTGACTTGAACTGCTTAACTTGCTGCAATAATTCAAATAAATATCGGAGAATTTTGAAAGTAAATAAATATAAAATATTAACAAATATTGTAAATAAATAAATATTGTAGGATTCCTAAACTTTTCGACATAAATTATGCCATTTTGTTCATACCTCTATGTTGTCTTTGCCATGCCGGATTTCAGCCTCCTCCTCAGATAGGCCCACACAGCCGTATTCAAGTGGGGTGAATACTGTGGTTGGCACCTACAAAGCACATAAGTAAGATTGAGGAGCTCACACAATAAAAGGAAAGTCAATTTATTTTCTGAGCTTATTCACTGTCTTTCTACCAAGACAAGGACAATCTAGACCTTGCCATATAATGCAATGCAGTTAGAGTTCACTGGGGGGGAAAAAAAAAAAAAAAAAAAAATCAACCACCACAACTACTGTAAACGTGATTAAAGCAAAAATTACCTTGTCAAGACAGACTTTTTAATATCACAGTTGTGCTGGATATCATGCCATACTTAAGTCTTAAGTGAAGAAAAGGTGACAAAGTTGTAGTGTATTTTTTTCTCTCACATTGTCATAGTTCATGTGTTCCGTGCTGCGGCCAGCGATTCTGCGAGCAAGGAGTTTTCCTGCTTTAATAGCCGTAGGTGTCAATTCAGGACGCCCCTGAAACAGAAGCCTCCCTCAGTCACTTCAATGTACCTGTAAAGCTGCCATTGTAAATTGTCTAACAAAGAGAGAAATTTCTCTTCTACAAAGTTAATAGCATATTGTTCTGACGGCGAGCCAAAGCAAATAAAAATACAGACATAGATACACACAGACACACATCTGAGCAGAACAGGAAATAGTCGGGCTGCGGGGCAATTTTAAAGGCATGACTTAGACCTGTTAAATTTCCACAACACATCCTGTTGTCATAAACATCATCTGCACCTCTTCAAATGTGGATGTGGCACACTCTCTGATGTGCAACTGTTTACACACTAGATAGCTTTCGTCATTTTAATGCATTTCTTGGCACTTCATTTGGCAATGTGAAGAAACAAAAACAAGAAATGCAGTGGACAACTTGAGCAAGATATCAAACCTTCTGCTTCAGAGGGGGGGAAAAAAAAAACAAGCCTCCTGCTGCGTTGACAAGATGACAGAAAGATTGGCGTGAAGCACTATTCATCAAAGCAAGCTGTCCGTCAAAGGAGACTATGAGTGTGTGTGCATGTCATCATGAGTCCTGGGAGACAGGAAGGAAGCACACAGCTGTTTGTGTGGAGAAAAAAAAATAAAAATAAGGCCACACCGACTTTACAGCAGCTACAACTTAACCAGTATTTACATGGTCTAGCTTGAATACAGTGCAGAGGCACTGTTAATATGCTTAAAGAGGACCATGCTGACAAATCATAGGTTGGAGAGAATACACACACATTTACACAATCTCAATTGGCAACATTTCTATATGATTTCATTTGGAACATTAATTATTTCCCTAGCTTTTCTGCTTTCAGCTTCAAAGTGAATCTATATGTATAATTGAAACTAAACAGGTTATGAAATTTTTAAATTATACCTTATCTTTGTAAATAATAAAAAAAACTCATTTTTGAAGATGGCCTGACATTTGGATTCATTAATTTTGCATACCTATAATTTTTTTCAAAATATATGAGTTCAATAAATACAGACAGGCATTTAACACTGTATTTTTCAGAAACTCACAATTGAGGCACTGTCAAAACGTGGCTACAATTGTAAAAAAAAAAAAAAAAGATCTTATATGACATGTCTTTGTCATAATGCTTTGCATTGTAGTGGAAATATTGATTAAATCAATCACCCAAAACACATAGGAGTAACTATGATCGCCGTTGGGTATTTGGCTCACTGTCGAAGGTTTTCGGTTGGAATCTCAGCTTGGATCTTCCTTTGTGGCGTTTGCTCGGTGCACCTACATTCCTTTGAGTGCCCCTTTTTCTTCCAGTAATTGAAGTCTCAAGCTTGCCAATAGCTGTTAATGTCAATGTGAATATTTGCTTATCTACAGTATATGTGTATGGTTTGGAAAATGGGCGTTAATGTCGGCCACCAAATAGGATCAGGACAAATAAGAATAGTTAAACAAAAAGTTGTTCAAGTGTGATAGCATGAGGATTTGGTAGTGATGCATACCTGGGCTATGTCCCCAAAAGAATAAATGTTTGGCACAGAGGTCGATTCATCTGCCCCTACAATTATTTTCCCAGTCTCCTTGTTGAGCTGTACACCAATCTTGTTAAGACCCAGAGCTTTCGTTTCTGGAGCTCTACCTGCAGGAAACACAAAGACACTTTCATTAGAAAGTGTGCATAGTTATCAAGGACCACTCCTGACATTTCTGCTTTAAGGGAAACATCATTTCAGTTTTGCATGACGCCAAAACATGTCACCTCACATACTCCCTTTATGTGTCTTCAAAGGAAAAACATCAAATTTAGAGGTGGTTTAAATACAGGCTTACTACATTAGGAATTGCAAAATTCCATACTTTTTCATACCCTACTTTCCCGTCTTCTCTGCTTTATTTTTTCTCTTTCGGAGAAATATGCTACACCTGATTAAATATATTAGATTATCATAAATACAACCTGCAGCTGTCTGATTGTAAAACTGTAACCAAACACACACACTCTTATGTGTAGTTCATTGTGTTTATTTATTTTATTTTTTTTAAATCTCCCTGATACCTAAATTGCATTCAGGCATTTTTGGTTGTTTTTACCCTAAGCACCTTAACATACTTACATTTTTGTTTACACCAAATCCAGAAAAGCAAAAACCTCTTGAATCCAAGGGACCAATTCTCATGCTCAGTCACAAATCCGGTGCAGTGTGCAGTGTAAATGTGCTCTTTACTCTCTTTTGATAATTTGCTAGACTTTGTGCACGGTTGAATTAGGTGTAGCGCTGCATTGGGGGCGCCGTATGCCATGGAAAGACGGAACCAGCCGCGTCCCGGCCAATGCGGGCCTATCCATCATTCACATTAGGAATCCCAGTTTGATGTTGAGCGAGCGGAAATGGACTCGCTGGTCCGTGTTGACAATGTCGCACAATCACACAGCTGTATCCCTTTGTGGATGATGACCGTGCAAGAGACTTGTGATTGCATTGAAGACCACCCCCGAACCTCTCATCTTCCTAAAACATGCATGGGTGCTATTAAAATATTGTTTTAAAAGATCATGATTATAATTATTTCAGTGACATTTGTATATAATGCAGATGGACTTCCAGATGCTATTGTCACATTTATGAATGAAATAGATGCCACCACAGATTATGTTTAGCTGTGCCACTGTGTAATCCACCAAAATCACATCTACAACACCAAAATAGACCACCTTTTAGGTAGTCTAAAATCTAGTCAACTTTGGGAAACAAATTAGCAGTTGTGCCGAGGAGCAAGTCCCACCACGTTTACCGGAAAACCCAGCCAGATGCACAAACACGTTCAACTAGACTTGCAGCGGCATGCAATTTAAGATGCGGCCGTTTTTCGAAAAGCACAGTCTACTTTCTGTGACCAAATTATAAGTGTGGCAGGGGCATGTCAAATATATGTTAAAAACTCTATGCTGAGCTGCATAAAAAAATATCACACTCTTGTACATAATATGGTCATAACCTTGGATAGAAAACTAACCCTTAAGACAGCACAAGAGACCCATAGGCCCAGCCCGAGACAGTCACCAGAGTGTGGCGGCTATTTTGTAACTGAAAATGATCCCCCCCAAAAAAATAACACTTGGTAAGGTATAGGTAGTGAACATTCAGTTTCATCAAAATTCCTTCAGCAGTTTTGGAGTACAAATAAAGAAATATACGTTTACTGACAACAGATGCCAGTGGGTGACCCAAAAAAACTTTAAAAAAATTATAGAATTAAATAATGCAAAAGTAAGAACAACAAATAAAATCCATATAAGCATTATCATAACCGCTTCTCTTCATGAGGAACCCTGGCGTGCTGGAGCTCATCTCAGATTGTCTTGGGCCAGTAGAACTGGTTGCCAGCCCATCACAGGGCACAAAGAGACAAACAACCACGCACACAACTAAAGGTGATTTGGAGTGTTCAATACACCTTACCATGCATGTTTTTGGAACATGGAAGGAAACCGGAGAGCCCAGAGAACAAACACTCAGGCACAGGGAGAACGTGCAAACTCCACACAGGCGGGCCAGAGCCAGAGGCGAACCCTTGACCTCAGCACTGTTAGGCGGACATGCTAACCAGTCTGCCATCATACAACCCATAAATAAAATAAATAAGAAATTATAGATAATAAACTAAAAAAGGCACCCACACTAAAGTAAAATAAATGACAAGAATTCCTCAAGTGCCAGAGTGAGAACCATTGAAAAATTATTCTTCACATGTGCTCAAACACACAAACACTGTCAATCAAGTAATGGAGGTGGAATGTTTTCCGAGATAGTTTGTTCTCTTACTATTTTTCATTTTCCATACTCTTTAATACCTGGAAAATGACTACAATTGTTTTCATAAATTTCCAGACTCGCATAGCACGATTAACCTGGTAAAATAAATTTAAATAAAAGTGTATAAACATATGTTCTCAAAGGGCATTATTTACAGGCTAAATTATAAGACATCTAATATTTATAATTAGGTCTGCATTCTTCTTCTTTTTGGTTCTTGGAATAAATGAAGAAAACACTACAAAATGTAAACTTAAATGAAAGCAAAAGGACTGATAAATACAGCATAATTGACATATCAAGGATGTGGCGCGTGACGCTTCTTAGGGTACAGCCGACTGATGCTGTCAACAACGAATCTCCATGGTGATGAAGAATTGACCACATAATCCCCTCCCTCATTCTGAGTGTCGTTCCTCAAAACTAGTCGAGGCAGCATAATAAACACCTAGGACTGAGGTACACATGTAGATGCTATCGAAACGCAAAAATAACAAACCCCCGAGATCCTTTTCCTGGTTGGAGCCAAAAAACAACGTTCTCCCCCAGACCGAGGGACAACAGGGACCTGTCTACTCGACAACATGGGTGGTTGAAGTGGAAAAAAAAGAAAGCGAGATGAGAATGAAAACAGCAAGGCATTTTCCTCCAAATATGTAGTTTCCAAGTTTTCACACTCCTCTAACTATAGTCACAGACAGCACCGCTTTTTGATTCAATTAGGAAAACATATATTTACACATATATTTCCAAAATTCAAAGCAAGGTAATCAAAGTAAGGACTATTACCTTCTATATTGGGACTTCCTATCTGTAGCGCCATGTAAGAGTGAGCTCATTGTATGCCAAGGACACAACATTGATAAGGCACTTGGTTGGAGTACATGCCCGAGCAGACACAGGCACACACTCGCACACAAACACAATGCCTGTTGTGACATTCTGAGGAAGCTTCCAGATGGCTAGGCTAATTAGCAACAACAAACATTCATGAGTAAAATAAAAAACGGGCACTTATCTGATCAATTAAATGAACAAAGACGAATGGGAAGTAGAGTTTTTTTTCCTGGGGGGGAGCAGATTACACAGGATGCTGAAAACAAATTTAAAAGTTGAGGCCAAAAAAGATTTTAAGATTCAGCTCAATTAAGACCTTAGTGACCGGCAAGTTAATGGACTGCAAATGATTAAAACACCATTAAGTGTTTGTTTACGTTTCATCCAAAAATGACAGTGAACTTTTTTTTTCCAATTTAAAGTAGAGAAAAGCCATTGTTCAAGCACCAACATGAGCGAGCAATAAAGTTAAGAAAAGACTACTTATTATCAGAACAAGTTACTCTCTTGGCAGAACTTGGGTCAAGCACAATAGACAACTCAGAAGGTACACATTAACTACACAGGATAGTTCAATATTATAGGATGCTATTTCCTGGGTATCAATTAAATCACAATGGATCTGTATGATAACTTTGAGAAATATTGAATATTCAGCTTTTGAAACACAAAAATGATGATTTTTGCAGTAATCAAATTTTTGAAAGATCAACTACAAATATGTTTTAATTTTTTACAAAATAACATGATTAAAGCGTTCCAACTTCAGATGTCTTGTACAACATAAGGTTGTACGTGTAATTATATTCCGGAGCACTGTGGTGTGCACTGAGACGGAAAAGCGATGCCCACTGTCTGCTTGTCCACAGGAAGTGGAAATGTTCTGTTTCCTGGTGTATTGCACCTGGACAGGGGAGCGGCCATTTCTGCAGGAAGGAACTGGGGAAAGGTGGAGGGATGCATGGCTGGCTAGAAGGATGTCAGCGGTGATACAGTCTCTCAGACCCCTTTAATAACCCCACAGAGGCTCGAACCCTGCCTGGCCTCTATAGTGTAAGGTCACAGTAAACGGAAGTGGCCTCATTCTCATAAGTCCTGCATGCAGGGATCAAAGGGCTGAAGTCGTGCTCTGTTTTCTCACTAAATCAGAGTGGTGAACAAAAGCATGAATCTAGCAGTTGACCTTTCATTAAAATCAAACATATTGGCATACCTGGCTTTTCTAAGCAAGCGACTGTGGAGTTCATTTCGCGGTTATAGTTTTAACAGCTTACAAGAGCTAGCTAACAGCTATTGCAAAATGTTGGAAATCACTGACGAGGCACATCTTTCTAGGGCAAATTCATATTCATACAACTTCAGGGGCGATGGACTGTTGAGGCTTCATGGTAGTTGAGTGACGCAATAGTGGAACATGCTCATATATTTTGTGTGCGTGTATGGTTTATTTATGGTCATTGAACAACAGCATATCAGTGCCAAAAAAACATAAGAATCTTAATGCACTTTGGGACACTTAGCTTGTCTGCTTGACATTTTATTTGGCTATAAGAAGCCTAGACCTTGGCTGTGCTTAAACATGTCAAAAGCGGGACGGAAATTTAAAGGTCAGTGCATCTCACGCATGTGACAATACACACTGTGTCCAGAATTCAATGCAAATATTGCTCAGTCCAACAGGATCACTGAAATGATGTGGGAATTCGGCCACAAGAGGAAACGGCAAACGTCATTGTGGTGGCAGGGTCACGTACATCCTTGATACTGTCACACGCATGTGTGCAAAGCACTCTCTCATCACAAACATAAAGACAAACTCATGAAATGATAAAAACACAACTTCAAAAGCCTGCTCATGAAATATTTGGATGATTTAAAGGCTTTCCAAACCATTAACGTGGTGGCAGTGGCCCTGGGATCATCGGTGGCCATTGTTAATCTTTAGACTGGTAGGGTAGCACACTGTATGTGGACTGGTAGATGATAAAATACATGCAAAGTAAAATGGCAAATAAGTAGGGATGGCAGAGAGATGCGGTTGGGTTTCCGCTGGCTTGGCACAGACAGGATGACCCGGAGTCGGAGAACAAAGAGGGGAATAGAGTGACCCTGTGCCTTGGTGCATCCTGCCTGGTTCGGCCCCTTTCCTACCAGACAGCTAGTGAGCCATTGCATGGTGATTAATGCTTCCCCTGCTTATTCCATCACTCAGACTTTATTACTTTGTTTTCAGCTCTGATTCCACTGTCATTTGCTGACACTGCACTCAGTTGGTGACAATGACTTTGGATCATATACTGTACTGAAGTTGGGAAAGGGCAGGGAAACCGGTCCTCTCTTTTTTCAGGTAGTGTTATTTTATTCTATTTGTATTATTTGTGTTATTCTTTGCTGCTGAAAAACAATTAGGTGGAGGTCAAATAACGGCACAAAACATGTTTTATCCTGTGTGTTTCCAAACACATTGAGGTGTTATTACTATTGAACATTTTGTTTGTTATGGTAAAGACTGCATTGTCATCATCTCAAGCAATTAAATCATAACTAAAATTAGCTACAGCGCTCAGAATGATGTAGTGCAGTTGTACAAACCCCAATTCCAATGAAGTTGGGACATCGTGCAAAATATAAATAAAACAGAGAAGTGACTTGCTAACCTACCCATACATGTAGCATATGCAGTTGAATACACGACAAAGACAAAATATTTAATGATCAAACCGATGAATTATTCTGAATTGTTATATTCTGTCATTTTGAATTTGGTGCCTGCAACACATTTGCAAAAACTGGTACAGGTGGAAAGACTGGGAAAGCTGAGGACTGCTTAAAAAGACCATATTCCACAGGTGAATAGTTTAAATAGAAACAGGTGAGTGTCATTGGTGGGGTAAAAAGAGCATTCTCAAAAGGCTCAGTGGTTTGCAAGCAAGAATGGGGTGAGGTCCACCACTTTGTGGAATAACTATGTGAGCAAAAATCCATCAAAGTGCTGTTTGACTGTTGGCTATCAAAGACGGTATGAGCTTTAACAATAACACACTCACCGACTGCCCATAATACAGTGTCGTAGGTGTCACTGTGTTGGTTGCCTGTCAGGGCATCATCCCAGGTCACTTTCAGAGCTCCTGATGGAAGTCTGTCCACTCTCTTAGGAACACACCTCATGGCAAATTTGGTTCCATAGGACTTCATGTAATCGGTCACTAATCCTGCCATTTGCTATTAAAGCATAAAAAAGGATACGATCATGAAAACAAATGAATTTCCATCAAGACTCTAGTCTGTTTAGCAGAGAACAATACCTGATCAAAATTTCGGAGGGCAACGCTGCGAATCATCACCGTTGTGTCTAAGCCGATGCCTGTAAGAAAGCCTGCACATTCCAGGGCTACATCTAAGCAGTAAGTTAGGGCATTGAGTTTTTCATTGGTCTTAAACAAGAAGTGAGGCCAAGTCACACAGTATCGATTCTTTTTAAAAAGTGGCAAGCTAAAAAAAAAATTGTAGCAAACTAAAGAGCACTCAGTGGTCCAGTGTGTTTGGAACACTGTTATTTTGTTTCACACCCATTAGTTTCACATATGGGAAGTTTGCGTTTTACATTGTATAATATACTGAAAGGCTCTCTTCCATAAGGCACACTGACTGACATTAAAAGCAATCGCTACATTACATTGGTTAGGTGAAAAGGATACAGCTTGCTCCAACAACAAGCCTGCAAAACACAAATAAAGTACTATTTAGCATAATTATGATAACATTTTAGGTTCACATGGTGTGTATGAAAGTCAATTGAGGATGAAGATAAACTTTGATTACAACTGGACTGTGGCTTATTCATTGTTTATTTCGATACGCTCATTTTTTAAAGTCAGAAATTCTTATCCTTCTCCTGGTTTATTTTAGCAGGCAAATAAGAGAAATCAGAATAACAAGGTCGCTAAACACTATTTATAAGAGGTGATGAGGTGTGCTGCTGTTTGTTTTGTGGCAGTATATGAAGATTCTGCCCACACAAGACACACCTTTGGATGGTGACTCTTAGGCCTTGTCTACCCATAGCCGAGGTTCTTGCAAACAGGCAGTAAATGCCTCTGTTTTGCCCTATTTGTTATACGCAGCCGGGCTTTTTTTTTTTCAATCAAAACCGAATGTTTCAAAACCTCGCCCAAGCCTCCAGGTCCGTGGTTGTGTCCAACCATCTTGAATGGATATTTGCATCATTGCGTTATTCTGTTTCCCACCAAAGACGCATATAGCATTGACGTCAGAGGCGAAAGTTCTTTCTGATTGGACAGAATTTGGCGTCACTCCTGCCGCCTAGCGACTTGGCATGCTTGTAAGTGAATGAAACCGTACTGTGCTGGATTTTTCTTTAAATAAAAAAAATCATCGACGGTGAGGGGAGACTATGTGGATTTAAATAAGACGGTTACATGTAGACAAGGCCATTTACGATTTGTTTTACTTAACGGTCAAAGCAGTCTCCCCTTACCCCTCCAATGTTAGCACTGGACTGGATTGTGCAGGTGTATGGTTTAAATGCAGTTAGTTAGTTAGTGTGTGGTCCAATAACACATCTAATCCATCCCTAAGATCCATTGCAGTTAGGAAGCCTAATTGCTACCATTTAAAGTAATCCCTGTGGATGAAGAGTGCCATGTTCAGAGCTCAAGTTCACATACAAGTCTGCTGAGTGAGGCCCATCACCTGCAAACAGGGGGCCCTGCTCTCACTTGTTTGTACCAGCGCTCCTTCCTCAGGACTACATGCACTTGACAGTTCAGAGTGCCTGCAGCAAATCCTTTGCAACAACAACAAGCCTTGTCCATGCTAAGATTAACCGGTAAAAGCCCAATATATTGTGTCCCTGTATCTCTTAAATGCCTTGGTGCACTTATCACACAATGTTAGTGGCACATTAAGCATGTAAACATTTCGTTAATGGGGCCTTATATCATTGGAGTTCAACTTTTTGGAGATTTTAACCATGTTAGAGTGTTGATTTCTCACCTTGCCTGTCGATTTTTCTGTAGTACTTGGCCACCATTTAATGTGCATTTACAGAGCATGAAAGGTATTATCAAGTCTGGACCAAAAATCAATAAATGAAAGCAAAGTTGCTAGTGTACTCCTCTGGTGTCTAGATAAAATTTCATAACACATTAACAGTCTACCCGCCATGCACTTTGTGTTTTCCCCCTTGCAGGCTTCAGGGCAAGGCAAGATATGTCACTCAGGTGTGTAATGTGCTCCAAGGCCCATTAGGCACAAATCACTCACCTGGACTCCCACCCCACATTATCACTGCCTCCAGAAAGCACCTGTATGACCTCACTTGCACACATAACAATTCTGCAGCAAAACAACATCCTCTTAGTAGCGTGTGTGGCACTATATCCTTCTGGAAGAAAATAAAGCTGTTATCGCCTGTAATGGTGGACCGTCAGGGCCAGCGAGGCCTTCTCTGCTGGCTTAACATAACCTGACATCATTATGATAACTATAATAAACTATAATAATTATAATAACTATAATGAAAGTCAATTCCTTTTTAAATTCATTTTTGCTAACAATATACATTACATATTTTTTTAATTTATAAAATTATTCTCCATATTGTGTTCTTTTCGTGTCATATCCATTTGGTAACGTTCCTTCTAGTGTTGTAGTTTTAAGTTGGAGTTTTAGCCAATTAGAATTCAGCTAACTTGTGTCACTAGGCTGTACTGTATGTAATCTGCATGCTCCTGGAGGCGCTAAGCCATTCGCTTCAACAGTTGCGGGCTTCTGTGCAAGCGCAGATGGATATGTGAGCGGCCTGTATAACTTAATAGACGAGTGAGCCAATGTTTTCATAAGATCGCCATCTAAAGGACTCACGTTGAACCTTCCACACTTCAAAAACATGCATGGCAGGTGTAATGGACATTCTAAAATGTCCTTAGTTGTGCTGGATGGTTGTTTGTCTCTGTGTGCCCTGCAATTGGCTGGCAACCAGTTCAGGGTGTCCACCGCCTGCTGCCCCAAGTCAGCTTGGGATAGGCACCAGCAAGTGCCTCATGTAGAATATTTATCATTATGAAGAGATAAATGACCCAAACAAACCAGGAAAAGCAATTTAGGATTTTTCAATTATAGGGCATTATCATCAGTAGCCACCTGATCAGTACCCGATAGTATATAGTTTTGACATACTGAGGACAAAACTGAACCAAATGAACTGAAGGTCACTACAGTGTAAGTCTTTCAATGTATCTCAAGGGACAAAAGCAGTCTAGGGATCTGTTACTGTGTAAAAATTCAAGTAGTTTCATTCAAGTACTAAAAGTGAGTCTATTAAAAAGCATCATATATCATTGCATATAACTATTTGTCAACAAACCTGACTGCAAATATTGGTAATGTACATAATATAGTTGAATTTCCTGTCAACTCTTCAATGTTGTTTTATTTTAGTCAGTGAAGGTTTGCTGAAAAGCAAAAATCATAGAAAACTGCGTCGTTGTCCAAAAAATTCTGCATCAAATTGTACTTGATGATGTCTGTCACTATGACGCAAACAATCAGCAGGATTCAGGTACACTACAACCACTAGTCACTGTCTGCGCGCTTTGCCAAGAGGAAACATCTGAGCTAGACCAATTAACCAGGTGATGACAGGAGCTAAATTGTTGGATTAAAGGGCTTGTTCGGTATAAGTCAGAATACTTGCCGCAATCTGAATTGCGAAGGTGAAGACAAGCTTACAGGAAGAGAGAAAAGAAGTTTGTCACTGATGACAGCAATATGTGACAGTGGGATGTGGCATGTGAACAAGGAGTGGCCTTGTATACAACAGGTGATCATTAATCAGTTCAATATTGTTTTCAAGTGTTAAAATCTAGGAACATTTTGATGTGGGTAAAATTGGTAGTACTCGTTTCAATAAAAGGAGTGGTTGCAGATACTACTTAAATCTGACAAAAGAAATAAATATTTAATGAAAACTAATCAATAAAAGTCTGACCTCTCCAGTGAGCATTCAGAAAAAATCTTGATAAAGCCAAAAGAAACCCATCATGTGTAAAAGCAGGTGTACTCTCATACCCCCCCAACTCCTTTGCTGTGTCGAGAAATTCTGTCAACAAATCTTATGAAGAAAATAGTGACAAAGGGCAGCCTTAGCAAAGTCCAATTCACAATGGAAACCAATTTGTTTTATTGTCGCTGATGGTGACCCAACTCTTAAGATTGGTCATACAGCCTGCGCAAAGAGATCCATTAAACTATACCCCCAAAGCACGTAAGACTGCATAGAGACCCACGACATCCAGAGCCTTAACAACATGTGGGCAAATCTCATCCACTCCTGTAACCCAGGAGCTATTTAACAACTCCAATGAATTCAACCCAAGAAATAGAAGATTCCGTCTCAGAGACCCAGACACCTGCTCTCTCACCGAGATCTTTAAAGTATTTTCACTTTCACGGCATTTACATGTGTCATATGTCGAAAAGCAGCCTCGAACACCCTGTAAGAGAGCCTCCCCTATTTTACAGTAGAGACAGTGAGATTCTACCAGACGGTTTGAGACTTGTCAACATGTAGTTCTCCAATTTCATTTTTGATTCAATGTTCCTGAGAAATATCTTGGCAGATTACAAGTTCAGATAAGGCTGCTGACGACGATGACATTATTGGGGAGGCAGATGATGAAGGCATTGCAGAGTGTATGTATGACAGTCTAAGAGGCCTTTTTTTCCTCTTCTTGGTGATGTTTGTTTAACAAGGGTTGACACACTGACTGAGGACCCTCTCTTAGTGGGCTGGCAAACATGGGCTTGATGT